>NC_061115.1:56795774-56857439 GCF_002878395.1 Capsicum annuum
ATTAGCTACAACACAATTGGTGCACTGCTATGTGGAAGATAAAGGATCCAGGTTTGCTAGTTTCATGACCTTTAAGGAAGATAAAGGATCCAGGTTTGCTAGTTTCATGACCTTTGTATATGGCTACAACACCTCTATAGGAAGGAAAGATATGTGGGAGCAGCTGAAAGGAATTCACCATAATATAAATGAACTTTAGGTCATACTAGGTGATTTCAATATGGTTCTCTCTTTGACTGACAGGCTTAATGGAGCCTCCATCCAACAAACTGACATACAAGATTTCCAGGACTGTATAGAGCAATTAGGATTAGGCATACTACCCAAATGAGGGTGTAACTATACTTGGTGTAACAAAAGAGAAGCAGCTGATAGAATATACAGCGGGATAGATTGGATACTAGGAAATGCAACCTAGTTTATGAAGTATGGGGCTCTAGAAGCTGTATTCAGGCAACCAGGGATTTAGATCATTAACCAATCACTGTCAACTCAGAAGTGCTGATATAGATTACTTAAGACCTTTCAGATTATTAAATGTCCTATTAAACTAAGATAATTTCCAGAATATTGTGAAAGAAATTTGGGGTCAAAATATTCAGGGTTATATAATGTACTCAGTTTGGCATAAGATATTGAGGATTGGAGCTAAAGCTCAGATTCTAAATCAACAGATGTCCTTATTGGAGCAAAAAATACAGGAACTGAGATTAAAGCTGTAACAAGTGCAAGCAGAATTAAATACTAATCTGTTTGATACAGACTTGATCCAGCAAGAGAAATCAGTTATTGCTCAACTGCAAAAGTGGGACTAGATAAATAAACAGGTATTGAGACAAAAGTCCAGGGCAACTTGGACAGCACATGAAGACTCCAACTCAAAACTATTTCATGCTCATTTAATGACCAGACAAGCAAGAAACAAAATTAGTTCTGTATGTAATGAGCAAGGAGGTAGCGTCACAGAACTAACCCAAATCTAGTAGGAATTCACTAATTTCTTTAAACAACTCTTAGGAACTGCAGTAAGTGAATTGCCTTGAATCAATATTGGCATAGCAAGAGATGGTCCTTTCCTGAACATTGAGTAATAGAAATAATTAATGCAAGAAGTGATAGAGTAGGAGATCTTGTAGACAGTTCAACACCTTTTTACGACGAGGTACCAGGTATTGATGGATTTCCAATAGATTTTTTTTTAAAGTAATTAGTCAGTAGTAGGACAATAGGTCACTACAGCAGTTTTACAATTTTTTGAAAATAGGAGGCTATTAAAGAGTATAAATTATGCAACTATTATACTTGTCCCTAAAGTAGACAACCCTAACTTTTTGAAGTAATATAGGCCAATAGCATGCTATACTACTTTGTATAAGATTATTTCTAAAATCCTCACTGCAAAACTGAAGCCTATGGTAGATGTTCTAGTGGGATATTCACAATCTGCATTCATTGAGGGAAGAAGTATTTTAGATAATGTGAGAATGGCTCATGAACTAATTAGGGGATGTGGCCAAAAATATGTTTCCCCAAGATGTTTCATGAAAATAGATATCCAAAAAGCCTATGATTCAGTTGAATGGGGGTTCTTACAGATGATCCTTGTTGAATATGGCTTCCCTGCAAAAATGATTGAATGGATAATGACATGTGTAACTACTGTTAGTTATTCTGTGCTTATGAATGGGAATTTAACTAAGAAATTTACTGCTAATAAAGGGCTTAGACAGGGGGACCCTATGGCCCCATATCTCTTTATGGTGGTGATGGAGTACTTAAATAGATCACTAAAATAGTTGAGGCATAACCCAAACTTCAACTACCACCTAAGGTGTGCCAGATTATAACTGACTCATGTTTGTTTTACGGATGACTGATAGTTGTGTTACAGAGTAGACCAAATGTCCATCCAACTGATTTTAGAGGCCTTTTAGCATTTCTCTTCTATCTCAGGGTTGAAAGCCAATTTAGAGAAAAGCTCTTTATATGTAGCAGGGGTAACCAGTGAGTTTAAGCAAAAGATCTTGAGAGAAATACAATTTACATTGGGAGAAATACTATTCAAGTATTTTCGGGTACCACTCTCATCCAGGAAACTAACTATCCAACAGTCCATGCCTCTAGTTGATAAAATAGTAGCAAGGGTCAATTGTTGGACTGCTAAACTCTTATCCTACAATGAAAGACTGTAGCTGATTAAAAGTGTCCTATTTGAAATGCAAACATACTGGGCACAAGTGTTCTTACTGCCAAAAAAAGTCATATCCATGGTCACACTTATTTGTAGGGTATTCCTCTGGACAAAAGGTGTTGAAAACTCAAAAAAGTCACTGGTTACTTGGGAAACCATGTGTCTACCAAGAGCTACTAGAGGGGTGAAAATAATTGAGTTTGAGAGGTGGAATAAAACTGCTATATGTAAACTATTATGGCATTATCAAACAAAAAGGACACCTTGTGGGTCCAACGGATTCACAACTTCTATATCAAAGGTAAGGACTTAGAGTTATTGAACACACCTAAAAAATCATGTTGGCTTGTTAGGAAAATATTTGATGCTAGACAAAGGATCCCACCTGGCAACCCAATGCAACATCTAAAATAATTTACAGTAGGGTCAAAATTCAGTATCAAGAAATTATACTACTCAATGCTGCCTCAACATTCCAAGATAGCATGGAGGATCTTGGTGCAATCCCTAGGGACTATCCCAAGGCACCAATTCATAGTATGGCTGGCTCTACATGGGAGGTTAGCAACAGTCGAAAGGCTTGAGAAATAGGCATCAATGTAGCTGCTGGTTGTGTCCTCTATTTTTCAGGAACTAAATAAATGTTTCAGCATCTATTCTTTGAATATTCTTATTCTGATAACACCTGGATCACCTTATTGAAATGGATGAACATTCATAGACAGGTTCACACATGGACAGCTGAAATCAAATGGCTGACTATTGGTGTACACATTTCAAAGGCAAGATCATAGGTCCTAATATCTTTGTTTGCTGCTACAGTTTACCAAATTTGGATTGAAAGAAATGCACGCAGATTCAAGGCTCAATGTAATAACAACACCCAGCTGATCAAAGACATCTTCCTTCAAGTGCATATTAAAGTCGAACAACAGTGTAAATGGCAACACATACTAGCAAGTTTGAATCACTATACGGTCTAATGTAATGTATTTTGGAATTGTAATAGTTAGAAAGGACAGGAAAGTATTGTAATTCAAATGTTCTAGTTGGAATAAAAATTTTCTTTTGACCAAAAAAATGCCATGCATTTTGGATTAATTTTCCTGATCTTTTTATCCAAACTTTCCACCAATTGTTGTTGAGTTAATGGCCCTGAAACTAAGTTGCTTCCTTGGGCCAATTGCATTCAAATACCTCATTCGGCTAGTTATACCTTGAGGGATTTTAGCCAATAAACTTCTCTCATTTTTCTTTCTCTCAGTTCACCGTGCCCTATGCTAGCCATGAGGGTTTTCACCAATGAAGTTCTCTCATTTTCATTTCTCTCAACTTAGAATTGTCTTACGGTGCCCGTGAGAATTTTCACCGATAAGACTCTCTCATTTTTATCTCTCTCAACTTACCATCGCCTTATGGTGCTTGAGAGGGTTTTCACCAATAAAACTCTCTCATTTTTATTTCTCTCCTTATTCCTTATGCTGAGGAAGACAAGTAGTTCCCTAAAATGTATCATTATATGCATTGCCTGCTTAGCCTTAACATTCTCAAAGATTGATCTGAAGGTATTTCTTTGGTTGTAACTTGGCTTTTAGATAAGGTTAGAAAGAAAGGATGACATGAGGCCCAAATGACACTTAAAGTGGGGCGGCACTTACAACTTTTGAAATCAACTCAAATAATGAAAATCAACCCATGCCCCAGTTTTTTAAACTGGGTAATTTAGAATTGTTTATTTGGTTGGACCGAGCCCAGAGTATGACAACCTACACATCTCACCCCCGAAAGAGAAGAATCAAGTCACACGTAATTCTAAAAACTTGTTCTTTTGCTTGTTTTTGATTTTTTTTCTCTTTTTTTCTTTAGGGCCTTTTCTGACTCTATTTTTTTGACACCATTCTCTTTTCTTTCTTTTTGGACACATTTTTCTCTTTTTTTTAAAACTAGTCAGACTTTATTTTTTACTCGACACTTTTCTTGAACTTTGCTGAGTTTATCTTGATTCCAAAAGAGGTGCATGAAAGAAAATAGAACTAAAGCTCAAATGGGGTAAACAGAGGATGACACAATGTTTGGATGGTAGAAATAAAATGCCTTCGTCATGTCAATCCTTAAAAATGCAAGTACATATCATGCAATATGAAAGTGAAAGATGGAGACCATTTGTACCATTTTTATAGCACTAAATTTAACTGAGCTTGTGAGTCACTATTTTTTCTGCACTTAGTCCAATATACAACTCTACCTTTGTTGTAAATTCCTCATAATGAATGACCTATACTTTTGTGGAGCTGATTATCTTTTTGTTTCTCTTGATATAGGGATCATGCGTACACTATTTAACATAATTGAGCGATGCTTTTCAATTTATGACCAAGTTATTATTGTGATTCTCAAAATAATTACCTTAAGTTTAAAAGAAGGCTTCAACATGGTCACCAAATGTCTTAACACGCTACCTATTTTTAGATGTTTTTTCTAACTTTAGCCCTCTGATTTAAAGTTCATGCTTAAACTGGATTTTAAGATCTAGCTGAAAATTTTGCCAACATGTCATATTACTAGAACAAGCATAAGTATACTGTGTAAGTAAAACAAGCAAACAACACATTTTCAAACACAAAGGGAAAAGGGACACTCCATTTAGTTGAAATGAAAAATAGAAGGATTTAAACATAAATGACAAAGTGACAGAACAAGATAGATCCCATAATACAATCCTAAAATTATTTGGATAACAGAAAAAAAACAAGACAAGTTGCCAAAGCCTCTTTCTAGTAAGGAAAGGAGTATCTTGCCAATCACTAAGCTTGATACCTAGTCACTGGTTTGCATATCTATATGATTAGAGCTTTCACTGTATCATACACATTCCGTGAAAATTATCCTTTGACTTTCTCCTTTTTTCAAACTCCAGCCTCAATTGAAACTTGGACTTATAAGTTCCTTGGTAAATATGTGGGGGTTAAGGACGATGTTGACGTACCAGTGCACGCCATTGTGGATAAGAAGATGGATGAGTATATGGTTGGGTGCTATATACTGGATATGGAGGTGGTGAAATGGAATATAATAGGTTTTGAGAGTGATTATACAGAGTTTGGTTATGAACTTGGGCTTGAGACTTAGGGTAATGGTGACGTGGCCTTCTTGGACGTGCCTGTTGTCCATCTATAGTAGAAGCTACATCTTTCTCATTCTTCTTCTCTCCAGCATTTCCTGAACCCTTTTGAATTATTTGAGTAGTTGGTTTCAATGTTTCAAAACTCACAATACGACCGATCTTAATTCCATCTTCTATCATCTCCCCCATTTTGAGGACCTCAATAAATAACTTGCCTAATGCAGGTAACAAGTGTTGATAATATGTTTCATCTTGCGCTTGAACAAACACCTCCACTATCTTGCTTTCTTTCATTGGCTATTTTACCCAAGCAGGTTGTTCACACAATCTAATCGCATATTCCTTGAAACTTTCAGTACTCTTCTTCTTCATATTCGTTAAGTATTTCTCATCACGAATCAACTCCACATTGTATTGGAATTGTTGCATGAATTCATTAGCTAGGTTATCCCAACTATTCCACTTTTCTATGTCTTGGTCAACAAACCATTCCAAAGTTAGAGTTGAAAGACTCTTACTAAAATAAGCCATGAGTAATTCTTCCTTCACTCCAGCACACCTTAGATGGTTACAAAAATGCCTCAAATATGCCACTAGTCACCGTGCCCATCGTATTTCTCAAACTTTGGAATTTTAAAACTAGGAGGGAGATTAACATCTAGGAACATGCACAGATCATTATACGATACACTATTATAACCCCCAAACCCCTGTAAGTTTCTTATGGAATGTTCTAAACTTTTCACCTTTCTAGCCATTTCATTTTGTTTTTCTTTCACAATAGGCTTTTCAGAATTAAGAGCAAGTTTAAGCAGTTGAGTGTCGCCATGAGGACCAGTTAACTTAGATATGGGCTCAAGATCATAATATTGATCATCAAAAATATTCAATACAGGCTCTCTTGCAGAGTAGGGAGGCACAACAGGTGGATGCAGATCAAAATTAGGAGCTTAAAGTGAGGGTGGAGCCAAGTATTTGGTAGTTTTGTATTAAGGATATAGGAGAAGAATATTGGAAGTATTAGGATAGCGTTACCCCCAAAGTAAATCTTGATGCATGTTGATGTGTGTCAACAAAAATAGGGCATTATGTATGTGACACTGGAGGCAAGATAAAAAGATACTCCAGATTATCAATGGGAAATAGAGAAGGCGGCAACCCATTAGTCCAAGCTCGATGCATTTCTATCATTTGCTGCCTTAATTTTTGGATATCTTCATTAGCTTATAAATACTCATTCGCCAAACTCCCTATCTGATTAGTGACAACAAACTCGGTATTCTTGTTCGCCATAACTTTTTCTTCGACTTGGTACAATATGGAGGACCAACCAAAATGCCATAAACCAACCACCTTAAACTAACTGAACAAGAGATAACAAATACATTAGAGTTCAATATTTTCTCAAAATCTTTCTCCCCCTTTTTTTCTTTTAAAAAAATCACCGAACCCAAGAAGGGCACCTACGTATCTCACTCTCGAGAAAGGAGAATCACGTGTACATAGTTCGTGAAGTTTTGGCACAATATGGCCGATCAAACTTTCTTTCCTTTTTTTTCTTGAAATTTAAGAAGAAATAACAAAGTTGTCAAAAGAATTGACGAAAATCTTTTTTAAAATTTTCAGCTTTAAAATCCTATACAAAATAAAACCTATGATTGCCAAAGAAAATCTTTTTGGGTCTTAGATTTGGAATTTCATACGAAAATGAAACTTGAACCTATTAAAGGAAAATATTTTTTGCAGTTTTCTTTTAAATATGTACATGAAACACCTACTCTAAATGAAGAGTGAAACAATCTTTTTGAATTTTTTAAATAAGATCAACGAACCCACGAAGGCCTGTCTACGTATCTCACTCCCGAGAGAGAAGAATCAGGTGTGCGTAGTTCATCCAGATTGGCCAATTAAGGATTAACTAATAGATTAACACTAAATTAAGAGACAAGACCAAAGACAGACGACGAACAACGTCAGTAAAATCTTTTTTTGGATTTAATTAGACATTTCACATAAAAGTGGCACCAACAACTATGAAAGAAAAATCTTTTTTGGTATTTTCGTTACATGAAATGTAGGCAACTTCTACAAAAAAAAAATTTGAATTTTTCTTTTATAAAAAACTCCTATTGAAAAAAAAAACTTTTTTTAAAATTTCAAATTAGGAATGCCTGCTAAAGGAAACAAAGGAAAAATATTTTTTAATATTTTATTTTTTTGAGAAAATGAGTGCAAAATGTAAATTTTTTTTTTGAATTTTAAGTTGTGAAAAATAAAAACCATAAAAAACACTAAAAACTTCGAAACTCTTTTTTTTTACTCACTTTTTCTTTTTTCCCTTTTTTCTTTTTTTCCCGAACTTTCCTTTCCTACAAACTTTTCTTTAATTCTAGCACATGCGTTTCCCCAAATTGGTTCGTTGAATGATCTTGTAAACCTCAAATATGCAAAAATTAGCACATATGGATGCTTTAGGGGCAAGTCTCCTAGAAAGGACCAAGCGGGTCCTGCTATGTCTCAATATGATGTAGATAAGCATGACCTAAAGGTTGACCTACACTGGGGCCCACTAACAAGTTTGTTTGGAAGAGCGTATGGTACATAGTGGCTGCGATAGCTTTTCACCCACTCCATACCAGTCGACGGCTCTCCCTCCTAAAATAAGGGTAACTCAGCCAGAGGTCGTGTACACAGTGTGTACTAGGGACTTGTTGTGAAAGAAATGACTTGAGTTATGCAAATGATGATAGATATAAATCTGTAACATATAAGAGAAAAACTATAAATACGTAGTACATAGGCACTCAATAGATAACACAAACAAAGCGTCTATACACCTATAGTGTCACACTAAGCCGATACAACTCAAAATAAAGATCGAATTATGAAAATCCCCAATAAGGTCGCCAGAGATGTCACACCTCTTTTTTACCAAAAAGAAACATTATTTTAAGTGTGAAAAAAGTTTTATTATTAAGTAATAAAAAGAAAATAGTTTGTTCTGAAAAAGGACTTTTAATCAAACTCAGAGTCGCCACTTGACATATTCGGGTGTACCAAGTCACCTTTGAAAATCTTTTGTTCAAATTATTTTTGACTCTTTCAAAACTGGTCCACGAATAGAAATTCCGGTTAAGGAATTATGTTGATCGAGAGGAAGGTGTTAGGCACCCTTCGATCCCGTAGTTCGATCTCAATTGTGTCATGAAGTATATCGGATAGTAGACACTATGAAGTGAATAAACCACATAAAACACACAAACCAAACAAAAGAAAATCCAAAAGTTAATGTCCAGTCCAATTTATTACAAATCAAAATAAAAATGTTGAAATTAAAACCTAAACTATTCTATTGATCCTACACTATGATTTACCCGATGCCTCGGGCCTTGATCACGAATGATCTTTCAAGTACAAAATATCATGGGGCATTCCCCAGTAACAAATACAATTTTACTTGGGGCATTTCCCGGCCAAATAAATACAATTGAGTCAAATGCGATAAGACAAACCATTAAACAGGTATTTCAAATCATCCAACAATTCACAATTCCTAAATTTGCCTACCCGGCCTATCATTTGCCTACCAATTTCAACACATCATGATACTTTTATGTTCAATAAAATCAATACTTATTCTGAATTAAATAATCATCAATGAATCAAAATAACCAATATTCATCTTTATCACTTTCAATTCCCTTCCACTTCATTCTTGACCCCATGATTAACCAATTTTTATATAAAACCAGCCAACCAAACCAAGACAATTACGAAAGTTCAAAACACATTCAAACATACCACAAAATCACATCATCAACCCATTAAATTAAGTAAAATAAAGAGAAGGAGTTGATGAATTGGATCTTAGAAGAAGCTTTCAAAATCGATGTATTATTTCGATTAAACCCGATAGAATCCACTTCCTAAACCTCAAGTCGAACCTCAACAACGACCAAACTCAAATCAAATTTCAATCTTGAATCGAATCAAATCAAACCCCGAATCAAAGATTTAGACCCCGAGCTCTGTTTACCCAAATCCGTTTGTTTTTTCCCAATATTTTTTGGAATTTTTCCAGAAGTGGTTTGACTGGAACCGTTAGCTAGGTCGTTCTTGTCACTTGCTGGAGCTCCGGTGAGCTTAGGGAATGATGAATAGACATGGGTTGGCCGAATTTCTAGTGGACGTGGGTTTTACATGTGATTTCAGAGTTTTAAGATGATGGTGTTCAGTTCTCCAGTGGAAGCCCATTTTGGTCAGCACCGGTGGTGGATTTACCACCGGAATATTAACATGGATGACTATTTTTCTCTCTATTTTTTATCTCTCCATTCTCTTGATGTCTCTATCCTCTCTCCCTTTCTCTATTCACTGTGCCTATGTGTATAGGGCTTTCTTATCCGATGGGGTGTGTAGCCGTGAACTGTATATATGCGTGAATCTCTCTAGAGTGTGTGCTTTGTATGTGTATATGTAGATGTGTGTATACGTCTATGTAAAAGTGTGTAAGATATATGGGATGTATTCTGTTATGGAGGAAAAATATGAAAGGGGTTAAGGGGTAGAGGGCACGTAGGTAGGGAAAGGGGGTTGTTAGGATAAGGTGTGAGGTGGATAGGTTGCTATTTTTATTATGCATTTGTTATTGAGAGTTGGTTATTTTTGTCATTTTGTGAAAAATTATTTAAAATGAGGTGGGGTGTATGATAAAGTGGGGTAAATGGATAAATTTGTCTTTCGGGAGGGAGGGGGAACAAAATTACATGTCTACAATAATAACTAACTAGAAGTGATAAAGTAAAATTACTATAAAAAATACTTACGAAAAAATTGGATAAAGCACATAAATGGCCCCCATCGTGGGTGACTTTATTTTTTTGTCTCCTATAAGAAAAGTCCTACAATACTACTCTTCCTTCTTTTTTATGTATAAGACTTTTACCTATTTTCCCCTCTGTACCTCAAATAGCTTTAAACAATTCTTCATGCTTTTTTATCTTCCAACTTCTATTTTTTGCTCTTTTTGTTACGTTTCAAAATAGGCATGTGATGGAACCTATGCCTCCAGTACAGGTAAGTCTATCCCAACTCCAAAATATAATTTTCAAATAAAGATGTGAAAGACCACAGAAATAAATACATAATATAAATAAAGAAGAAATAACATCCACGATACATCTAATTGTCACTAATGCAACCCTCTAATACAAAATTGTAACAAGTATACTAAGGTATCTTGTACACAAAAGTAAGCACACGATAGTAAGAGAGAGATCTGGGTAAGCTTGAGGTCTATTCGCCACTACCTCAATCTCCGCAATGTTAATGTAGAAAGAAATGATCTACAAACTGCTACTCGATTCAATACGTGTATGGAGTGCAGAAAATAAGAAAAAGAAAAGAAAAGCAAGGATGAGTATGAAAATTCATGTGTACTCAACAAGCATTGTCGATAACCGACCTTTATCCAGAGAGATGGCAAGAGCCACCACTCTGACTACCTAAGGTATCAAATTAAACTACAACCCATCAAAATCATAATACTTAATCCTACCAAGGTAACGCAAAACATCGGTCAACAACCATAACCAAATTGGGGTACAAACAATAACCTAGGTGAGTCAACACTGGCTATTTCATGATCCATAATTAGAGAGAAACACTTAAGAAGACTCACTACATAACATATACATTTCATGCTTAATCACATAGTATCAACAAACAATTATGGGATCAAATAAATAGAGATTATACAAAGATTAAATAATATGCTACCGAAAGTGCGATTCGACGATCTCTCAGATTAAGCCATAGCGTTGCCCCAAGTGTCATAATATATCAACCCCAAATTCATATAAGATGATGTAAAATAATGCAATAAAGTGAAATGGATGCTCAACACACAATATCACAAACAAGTTTCTAACACGATAATATAGTACAAAAGTAGACACTAGCATAGTATCAACCATACCAAGAAGGATAATACAATGCAAGTGATGTAATACAATATAGTGATGATAATAATGATGATGATGATGATGCTGATGTGATATCCTCGAGGTTATCACATAATATCCGTATACTCCTATCAAGGAAAGCTTCCAAAATAGGACCCATGGGGGGTTCGTAACCCATACAATCTCAATAATCAATCTTTATCTTAATATTCATATCTCTTCTCCGACTTGTGGACTACGATAGAGGATTTTTGAAAGTGTCACATTTCTGTCAGAAAAATTAGTATTTTTATAGTGGTACCAATGTCTCATTAATGTATGTATGATATGAGGATGTAATTTTCACAACCAAACCAGAATAAAAAATCTCAAATCCAACCAAAATACACGTACGTAAGCCAAAAATCCACTCAATAAGTCAACCATTCGTTATTTAACATAAACAACAATGCACCATTGAAACAATCATGTATGTAAGATATCATTAATGTCATTTTAAAACTACTCGAGCATTATGTCAACTACCAAGGCATAAAATGCACTTGCAAGGCCAATAATGTCAGATAAAATCCCCATACGGACAACACACAAACAATATCATCTCAAGTCACCAACCATAACAATGTAAACCCCCACACGGTCACAACAATAATAATAGATGATTAAGCCCCTACATAGGCATACGAACCTAATTAATTACTTAAGTCCGTAGATATTTTACATAAGTTCCATATGGCAACACAAAAAATACGAATACCAATAACAAATATTGTGGAACTACTCAAACCTTTTTCGTTAATACATTAAGCCTCAACAACCAAATGAGCTCACTTATACTATAGGCATTATCTAAGGCTCGATCATTCCATCATTTTAGTAATAATATAATTGTCCCCTAGAGTTTGCTAGATCTCAATCATCACAATAAAGACCGCTATACAAGTTCTAAAGACCCAAATTAAGCATCCAATAGTAATAATCCAAACCTGAATTATTAATTACAAGCTACTCTAATCATATCTACAAGCAATAATACTAACTAACTAAGGAAATAAACTAACTATAATCTATTATTAAGACTTTGGTACCCACGGAGATACTCACCATGTCATCTAAGTGGGACTTCAACCTAAATGAATAACAACATACCAACAATCAAGCAAATAACACATAAACACTTTTAAAAAAATCAAGGTACATCTCAATTGGCCTTAACCAAAGATTCTCAAATCCAAATACGGCACAAATCCCCAACCAGTAGCTCAAATTCTTCGAATCATCTCCAACCACGACCAAAATTAAATATGATATCTACACATCAAAAGAAAGCGAACGATACCCATATTGATTATATTCAAGATGGGTCTAAAAATGAACTCCGAAAATAAGTTCAAAAATGAAAAGAGTAAAACTATAATTTCATTTTAGAAATATGTTCTCCATATAAGAGTCTATACCCTAGGTGAAACGGAATCTTGATTCTCAACCTAGATAGAAATCATGAAAAATAAAATAGAAGTTCTTGAAAAATGAAAAATGGAGTTATAATTTGATATAAAATAATTATATGAGAAAAACGCATCGAGTATAGTCAAAATTGGAGCTTCCTAGCTCCAAAAAAGTCAAAAATACGAAATGGGCTAGGTTTTGGCCTTAACTTAGCGATGGCCACTAAAACGATATTTTGTCCGCTAATGCGGCACTTTATCCACTAAAACAACCTAGTCAAATGGTAAAATACTGCTAAATAGGCCAAAAGGTTATTTTAGTGGTTGATCAATTAGTCAACAACTACTATAGCAGTCGACCAGCTGCTTTAGTGCCTACATCAACATCAACAATTTCAAAATCTTGTTTTTGACCCCCGAACTCCTTTAAAACCCTATGAACATGATCAAATAGTGCAAATTAATTGTAAAACATGTTCCGAATCCAATGGAATCATCATATTAATGAAAATAGTCATTATCGCAAAATTAACCCTCGGGACCCTACTTACACTATTTTCGAACCAAGGATCGAAATGAAATCTAAAAATCATGAAACCAAACCAACCTCACTACTAATCCAAATTCAATATTTTAGATCTGTTGGCACAGTACGTCTTGCCATCCGGTACTCGAATGTTAATATGTTGACCAAATTCAAAAATTAGCTCTTAAAGCCTCACAATGACCAAACTCACCCAAAACCTTCCCGAAGGCTTTGGAACCATTTTCGCAACTCATAAATCAGATATCACAACCACGGGGAGGGATAAAATGATCAAAACGCATAAAAAAGAAAATCATCCAAATTTAAGTCATTATACTTATTTTATTTTACTTGGATTTTTACTTTTATTTTCTTTCTTTTTATTTTTTTAGTTTTTCTCAACCTTTATGTTTTTCCCTTTTCTCCACTCAACTTTTATGTTTTATCTCTTTTTTTTTATTTTGATTTTTTCTTTTCTTTTTTTATTTAAAAAAATCTCAGCCTTTTATTTTTTCTTCATTTTTTCTTGTTTCTGAATCTTTTTTTTCTTTTAGTTTTTTTCCTTTTCTTCCAACTTCTATTTTTTTCTTTGAATTTTTTTATTTTTTTTTAAAATATTTTTTCTTTTTCCTTAACCTCTATTATTTTCTTTGATTCCTTCCAAAAATTAAATAGCCATGATGGAAGCATCAATTTTTGGATTGGCCACCTTGTCACTAGGTAATCTCCCTTTTTGTATTGCAATAAGTTGTGTCGATATTTGACTCAATTTCATTTCTAATTGATTGATGGAGGACAAATGAGATGTCATGGTTTGGTTTAGCTATGAGAAGTCACATTTCATCTCCCATATCATCTTGTCGGTCCCCTCAATTGACACGACCCAAAATTAGGTCATATAGTATGGGCACCTCAAGTCCACATGAACCGGAGATCACCCTGATAACCTAACCTAATTATCAATATAAATCACAAGGGTCGAAAAGCATACTACAAGTCATAACTTAAATGTATATGTCAAACCGATGTTTAGAAATGTTAAGATAGCGGAAAGCATACTACAAGTCATAGCTTAAACCGATCTAAAAACTTCATTAGATTCATCAAACTAGCCATTACACCGAAGTCCATAGTTATCCATAATACCTCTATAGAAACTGATATTTAGAAATGTAGATGTCGGTACAATCCCTCGACAATAGCCAAACCAAGTCAAAATAAGACTAAGTTTATAGATATGAGACCAAGAAGGAATGTCTTTCGAAGTAAGGAAGCTCACCACTCCAAAATCAATGCACGAACCTCTTTGATCACCTAATCACTGCGTAGGAAGAGAAGATGATACTCCAGCCCCCCCTATATTACATGGGGACATAGCATCCGAAGACGGTTAGTGGTTGGAGCGCTAGCAGGTAACTCAAGGATAAGGATAAAAATAGCATCATCAATCAACAAGAAGTCAATATATAATATTCAACCATATTCATGACCTTATCCATACATATAGGTCTATCACGCGCTAAACAAGTAAACAAGTCATAACAACATTCTCAAAGCACTCAATCATAAGACATAAAGTGAAGGACTCCGACCTTTCCACGCTTAGATTCAACAATTCTTAGTGGGTATGGGACTTCAAACACATTTATGTATCACTTAGACAAAGGACTTTAACCATGTATATAATCATTAAGAAAGGGACTCTAACCACATACACATCCATTCAAGCAAGGGACTTCAATCACACACTCACATTCATTTAGGCAAGGGACTCAAACCACATGCCCATATATTAGGCAAGGGACTCTAACCTAATGTTGTATTAGATAGGAGACTCTAACCCAATCCATTTATTTTGGTGATACACTTCAACCTCAATCGATATCATTGTACAAGGGACTTTAATTGCAAGTGATTTTATTAGGCATGGTACTTTAACCTCAAGCCCTTTTATTAGGAAAGGGACTTTAACCTCAAGCCATTACGACTATCATTAATCGATATTGGGACTCCAACCCTTTGTCCATTCATCATCATCTATTTAATTCACACTTAAGGACTTTAACCCATCTAGACAATTCAATACTATACATGACCACACAGTCCTCATGGGAGCCTTTGTTGCTCAACTATTACAATAGGCCAATGCCTTAATTCAATTCATCATACAATTCAATTTATGGTCATAAAACCCTCACAAACTATTCACATTTCATTAGAAATCTTATACCAAATTCATACCACACTTTAGTTCAACACACAATTCAATTCAAGTGTAAAATACATGGGTTTAGAGTTATTTACCAAGGGTAACAGTTACATGCCTTAGATAACTTGATTCACCAAGAGTCTTGACTTCACTTTTTCTCTTGAAGATCACCCTTGAAACCCTAGCCTTTATTTGTTCACAAATGAGTTTGAGAGAGTATTTAGGATGTTTGATCCACCAAAATGGATGTTTAGGAGGCTACAAACACTTATGTAGTAAGGGTACTTAGGGTTTTGGGTGTAGGAAATGACCATAAGGTGCTCAACTAAAAACTGAAAATTGGCTACGATGTTGGGTATGACTCACTTGAGTCAATCATACCCTAGGGTATGAGTGGTACCCTAACTCATAGCCTGGGCTTCTTCTAGGTTACCTTCTCTAGTTAGGGTATGACTACACATCTTTGAGTCTTATCTAAAGGGTACGACTCATGCACTAACTCATACACATCACCCGTACCAAAAATAGTCCTTTTTTATGAAAGCATCACTCTATACAATTGGTCTTGGTACGACTCGTACCTTAAGGTATGATTGGTTTGAGGCTCACTCGTACCTTAAGGTATGATTGGTTTGAGGCTCACTCATACCTAGGACAGTGAGTGACCCTCACCACCCTACCTAAGGTATGAGAGGGAAGGGAGAGAAGGATATGACTCGTATCCAAGGGGTACGACACATGCCTCTAGTCGTACCCACCCTGTGACCTCAAATGAAGAAATTTCTCCATAGTTCAAAGTCCAGGTATTTTAATTCTCCCTCATTTGGATCATTCATCCTCAAATGATGGGTAAGGAAAGTATAAACACAAGTCAACATATTATCACACATCAAATCAACCTTCAATCAAGTTAGGACAAAGAAGATACCAAGGATACAACACACATCATGCTCCTTATCAATCAACTATTCATTTCATTAACTTTGGGAATCAAACCCATTACTTATCAAATCGTTTACTCATTTCACATCTTAGGGACTTTAACCGATCTATTTATCAAAGATACTTGCTCAACTCAAAGACTAGGGACTCAAACCCACCATCGATCAAAGGCATGAATCAACTCAAAATACTAGGGACTTAAACCCATTACAATAAGGACACATATATTTACAAGGCATTAGGGACTTGAACCTATGGTCTAACAAGATATAAATCCATCCAAAGCTTGGGAACTTTAACCCACTTTCTTAACAAGGCAAAACTCAATTCAACACAATGGGGACTTTAACCCATTGTCTATCAAGACATAAATCAAGGTAAGAAGATTAACACATACCTTCATCATAAGTTCCTGAGGCGGGAAATAAATGCGGATACTTTGACTTCATCTTCTTTTTTATCTCCCAAGTAGTTTCCTCAGACTTTTGGTTACTCCATAGAACCTTCACCGAAGCCAGTTCTTTTGTTCGCAACTAACGAACTTACTGATCTAAGATTCTCATCGGGATCTCATAGGACAAAGTGTCCAAGATACCAACATCCCCCAAGGGAACAACCAATGAAGGATCACCCACACATTTTTGCAACATAGAGACATGGAATACTAGGTGAACGGAGTACATACTAAAAGGCAACTCCAACTCATAAGAAATATTGCCAACCCTCTCTACAATCAAGTAGGGACCAACATACTGAGGATTAAGCTTCTATTTTTTACCAAACCACATCACTCCCTTCATGGGAGATACTTTTAAGAATACCCAATCGCCAACACTAAACTCTAAGTCCCTACGCCTCACATCCGCATAGGACTTTTGGCAACTCTGACCAGTTTTCAATCTATCACGAATTACCTTCACCTTTTCTAAGGCTTAGTGAACTAAATCGAGGCCAAGTAACTTATGCTTGCCAACTTCGTACCACCTAATAGGAGATCGACATCTCCTACCATACAATGCCTCAAACGGGGCCATGCCAATGCTAGAGTGGTAACTATTACTATAGGCTAACTTAATCAAAAGCAACTGTTCATACCAACTACCACCATAGTCAATCACACTATCCAGCAAAATATCCTCCAATGTTTGGATGGTCCTCTCTGTTTGCCTATCCATTTGCAGGTGGAAAATGGTACTAAGGCACACTCTAGTAGCCAAATCTTGTTGGAACAACTTCCAAAAGTAGGATGAGAATGAAGGACCACAATCTGAAATGATCGAAATTAAGGCACTGTGAAAGTTCACGATCTCCACAAGATACAACTTAGTATAATCTTTCACCGAGTAATTAGTCCTCACAGGCAAAAAGTGAGTGGACTTGGTCATTCTATCAATAATGACCCAAATGGAATCACATTGATTCCGAGATCGAGTAAGATGAGTAATGAAATTCATATTAATTGCGTCCCACTTCCCTTCAGGTAATGGAGTCTCTTGATACAAGCCCCCGAGCCTCATGTGCTCAACTTTTACTTATTGGCACTCCATACACTTGGCCACATAACTAGCCATATCTCATTTCATATTACCCCACCAATAGAACTCTCTAAGATCATGATACATCTTGGTAAAATCAGGATATATAGCTTATCGAGATTCATGAGGCTCGGCCATGACCCTTTCCTTTAATCCATCGACGTCGGTAACATATAGTCTACCTTGGGATCTCAAGATACCATCACCACCAATCATAAAGTATACAACTTTGTGTTGACCCAAATTACTCTTGATCTTCATCAAGTTGGGGTCCAATGCTTGCTTTTCATTTATATCAAAAACATGAGGCGACTGAGATATCAGAAACACAAATACACCACCATCCCCAGAGTCTGCAAGTCAAACTTGAAGATTAACTAAATAGTGAACGTCCTTTACCAATTCCCACTTGTTCTCATCTACATGGGCCAAAATTCATAAAGACAATCTACTAAGAGCATCGGCGACTACCTTAGATTTATCGGGGTGGTAGTGAAGATCATATCATAGTCTTTCAACAACTCAAGCAACCTCATTTGCCTGAGGTTCAACTCCTTTTGAGTAAACACATATTGAAGACTCTTATGATCAAAAAAATATTAACATGAACCCCATAAAGATAATGTCGCCAAATTTTTAATGCAAAAACCATGGCTAATAACTCTAAGTCGTGAGTAGGGTAGTTCTTTTCATGAAATTTTAATTGCCTAGTAGCATAGGCCACCACCCTACCATGCTGCATCAAGACAAAGACGAGACCAATACGAGAAGCATCACAATATACCACAAAGCCATTATTACCTTTGGGCAAGGTCAAAACTAGAGTCGAAGTTAATTTATCTTTCAACTTCTCAAAACTACCCTTACACGCATCCGACCACAAGAGCTTAACCTTTTTTAGGGTCAACTTGGTCAATGGGGTAGCTATTGTCGAGAAACTCTCTACAAATATTCTATAGCAATCGGCTATACCGAAGAAGTTCTGAATGTCAGTTGGAGTCATAGGTCCAGGCCATTTCTTAACCGCAGCAACCTTTTGGGGATTTACTATGATCCTTTCACTAGAGATAACATAATCAAGAAAGCTACAACTTTCGACCAAAACTCATACTTGGAGAACTTGGAATACAAACGACTATCCCTCAAAGTTTACAACACGGCACAAAGATGATCAACATGATTTACCTCACTCTTAGAATAAACCAAGATATTATCAATGAAGACAATGACAAACATGTGCCAGAATAGATGGAAGACCCTATTCATCAAGTCCATGAGTGCAGTCGGGGAATTGATCAACCTAAAAGGCATGACAAGAAACTTATAGTGACCATACCGATAACCAAAGGTAGTCTTAGGGATATCCACATCCGTAATTTTAAGTTGATGATAACCCGATCTAAGATCAATCTTAGAGAAACACTTTGCACCCTGAAGTTGGTCAAATAAATCATCTATCATAGGAAGAGGATATTTATTTTTATGGTCAATTTGTTCAACTAATGATAATCAATATAAATACGAAGGAAACCATCCTTCTTGCGTATAAAAAACATGGGAGTTCCCCAAGGAGACACACTAGGATGGATAAAACCTTTATCTAGGAGGTCCTTCAATTGCTCCTTAAGCTCTTTTATCTCCGCCAGAGCTATTCTATAAAGAGGGATAGAAGTCGAATGAGTGTTCGGAACAAGATCAATCCCAAAATCAATTTCTTTATCGGGAGAAACACCGGGAAGATCATCGAGAAACACCCTAAGAAACTCATTAACCACGAGAACAGATTCTAGAGAAGGCTCTCCTGAGTTAGAATCTTTAAGTCAGACCAAATGATAAAAAACACCCCTTTAAAATCAACCTTTGGTCTTTAAGATAAGAAATGAACCTTCCCTTAGGTACCAAAGAACCACCTTCTTATATAATGATCGGATCATTAGAGAATTTGAACACGACCCTACGGGTCCGACAATCTAAGGAAATATAACACGAATGCAACTAAACTATCCTCAGAATGACATCAAAATCGACCATGTCCAACTCTATCAAGTCTAAAAGAGTATCTCTACCACAAACAGATACCATATACCCCCTATAGACCCTTCTAGCAATCACTGATCTCCTATAAGGGTAGAAACAAAAAAAGGAACCGATAGACTCTCGGGACCACAATCAAGATGTATAGCCATATATGGGGTCAAATAAGAAAGTGTAGACCCTAGATCAAGCAAACAATATATATCATGGGAGAAAATTCTTAACATACCTGTGACAACATCGGGGGATGCCTCAAAATCCTGGCGAGTAGCAAGTGCATACAAGCGATTTCGACCAGTGCCGGTGCCAGAAATAGAAGCAGAAGCAAAAGCAGATACAACACCCTTTGGTGCGGAAGTAGATGGAGTAAAAATAGGGGCCATATTAGACCAAAAAGTTATTAGAGAGGGGAACTCAGGTTGTATATACCTGATCTAACCAAAACTAAAATATCTGTTTTGACCCTTCTCACACTAACCATGATGATTCTAACCACATAATCTGTAAGGAGGGTGGGGTGGAGCCGAATGAGCACCACTAGCCTGGAATTGCGCTCCCTGTTCCTAAGACCCACCACCTAACTGAGACCGATGATCACTCGATAACTTTAAGTAAAGAGAGTGAACACTAGCCAGGGAGAAAGAACTCGAACTCCCTCACTTTTTTCTAGACCACTTACCACCACTTCTACTACTAAACTCAAAAGGTGTAAACTTCTTCCCTTGCCTTTTACTAAACTCAAATTGCTTCTTTTACTCTTCTTCTACTTGTTGCATATACATAATCAGCCTAGAAATGTCCATGTTTTCAATCAACAAGGTCGACCTTCTCTCAAGGACTAACTAATGGGATAATCTCGAAACAAACTTATGTATCCTAGACCTCATATTAAAGACCATCTCAAGAGTATACCTTGACAATTGATAGAATTTCAAGATATACTCTTGAACGAACATCCTCCCTTGCTTCAAATTCGCAAACTCTTCTACTTTCGCTTCCCTCAACTCTTGAGGAAAATAGCGGTCTAAGAAAGCCTCAAAAAAATTCTCCCATATAGAGAGACTAGTATTTACACCTCTAGCTAACTCCTACCCTTTGTACCATTTGTATGGTATATCTTTAAATTGGTAGAAAGAAAACTCAACAGCCTCAACCTCCGAAGCATGCATGATTTGGAAGATCTTTTCTATTTCATCAATGAAGCCTTGATGATCTTCCTCAACTCTTCTACCCGTAAACATAGAAGGGCTCAACCTCATGAATTTTACAATTCTTGTGGCCACATAAGAAACAGTAGCTGGAGCACCGCGCTCTAATTGAAAAGCTCCCAATTGAGTCAAAAGGTTGATGGAGCGATAAAACTCGACATTAGTAGCATCCCCTTGAGGTGATGGAATAAGAGGGTTACTCTCATAATCAGAGTTGGTAGGGATAGGTGGAAACTTACAAAGATGGTTAGATTCCACAGCCCTAGCCCAGGTCCAAACTCCAGAAGTTGGACAAAGTTCGTCCATAGGGATCTCAGTCGGGGCAGAAGTATTTGCCTGAACCTCAGATCTCCTTGGAGGCATGATTTGAAAGATAGCAAACAAAAATCAAAGGAATCCAATACCTTAGACTCTATATCTTGAGATTGAAACAAAAAAAGGGAAACATTTCTTAAAATGTCTCATAGCCCCTCTTTTAAAAGTATGGCGTACTTCACACCCATAAAAGAGACCCTTCTTGACATGGTATTGTAGACACCCAACTAACCATGAACCTAGGCTCTAATACCAACTTGACATGACCTAAAATCAAGCCATGTCGTATGGGCACCTCAAACCCATATAAATCGGAGGTCGCCCCAATAACCTAACCTAATCATTAATTTAAATCACAAGGGTCAAATGAATACCAACAAAAAGATAGATATCAGAAAGCATACTACAAGTCATAACTTAAAAATATCTAAACACTTTATTAGATTCATCAAACTAGACATTACACCCAAGTCCACAGTCATCCACAATACTTCTACACAAACTAATATTTAGAAATGTATATGTCGGGATAAGCCCCCGACCATAGCCAAACCAAGTTAAAATAAGACTAAGTCTAAAGATAGGAGACCAAGAATGAATGACTTCTGAAGTAAAGAAGCTCACCATCCCAAAGTCAATCACAAACTAATTTGATCGCCTAATCATTTTGCAGGAAGAGAAGATAATGCTTTGGACCCTATGTCGTATGGGGACATAGCATCCGGAGACAGTTAGCGGTAGGAGCGCTAGCATATAACTCAAGGATAATGATAAAATAGCATCATCAATCAATAATAAGTCAATATATAATATTCAACCATATTCATGACCTTATCTATACATATCGGTATATCACATTCTAAACTAGTAATCAAGCCATAACAACATTCTCAAAGCACTCAATCATGAGACATAAAGTAAAGGACTTCGACCTTTCAACACTTAGATTTATCAATTCTTATTAGGTATAAGACTTCAACCACATTCATGTATCACTTAGATGAAGGACTTTAATTAGGCATACACTTATTAAGAAAGGGACTTTAACCACATACATATCCATTTAAGCAAGGACTCAAACTACACACTCGCATTCATTTAGGCAAGGGACTCTAACCACATGCCCATACATTCGGCAAGGGACTCTAAACTCATACAGTATTTGATAGGGGACTCTAACCTAATCCTTTCCATTTGGTGAGGCACTTCAACCTCAAGAGATCTTATTATGCAAGGGACTTTAATCAAAAGCAATTTCATTAGGCAAGGGACTTTAATCTCTAGCCTTTCATTAGGCAAGAGACTTTGACCTCAAGCCATTACGACTATCATTAGTTGAAATTGGGACTCCAAACCTTTTCACATTCATTATCATCTATTCAATTCACACTTAAGGACTTTTACCTATTTAGACAATTCAACACTATACATGACCACATAGTCCTTATGGGAGCCTTTGTTACTCAACCATTTTAGTAGGCCAATGCCTTAATTCAATTTATCATACTACTCAATTTATAATCATCAAGGCCCTCACACACTATTCATATTTCATTAGAAATCTTATAACATATTCATACCACACTTTAGTTCAACACACAATTTAAGTTCATCTTCATGTTTAGGGACTTTAACCCCTCATTAACCATCAACCAACAAGGTCATCAACTTCACCATACATGGATCATAATACCTTTACAATATTATTTAACAACTATTCATATTTATTGGGCCATTTCCCTAGTTCAAAACATCACAAACTTAAGACTAGGTAATTCACTTGGGCATTTCACAAACACCTTGTGTGCATGCCTTTACCAAGGCCATTTTCATGGTAGAAATTATCAAGATTAGAGTTACTCAAGGATAAAATGCTATATAACATACAACAGGCACCCACATGTGAAAATCATCATCAATAACATATATAAACACAAGTCTAAGCAAAAGTCAACATTATTCTTCATTAGGCAACAAAACCCTTTTCGTTTGATTTCAAAATCACCATGTACACATACTAATTCAAGTGTAAAATACATGGTTTTAGAGTTATTTATCAAGTTATATAGTTACATGCCTTAGACAACTTGATTCACCAAGAGTCTTCACTTCACTTTTCCTCTTGAAGATCACCCTTGAAACCCTATCCTCCAATTCTTCACAAATATGTTTGAGAGAGTATTTAGGGTGTTTGATCCATAAAAATAGATGTTTAGGAGGCTAAAAACACTTATATAGTGAGGGAACTTAGGGTTTTATGTGTACGAAATAACTATAAGGTCCTTAACTAAAAGTTGAAAGCCATGATGTAGGGTATGACTCACTTGAGTCAATCGTACCCTAGTGTATGAGAGGTGCCCTAACTCATATCCTAGGCTTCTCCTAGGTCATCTATTCTGGTTAGGGTAGGACTACACACCTTTGAGTCATATCCATAGGGTACAACTCATGTACTAACTCATACACATCACCCGTACCAAAAATAGTACATTTTTTATCATGGCATCACTCTATACAATTGGTCCTGGTACGACTCGTACCTTAAGGTACAATTGATTGGAGGATTACTTGTACCTAAGATAGTGAGTGAACCTCACCATACTTTCTAGGGTATGAGAGAGGAGGGAGAGAAGGATAAGACTTGTATCCAAGGGGTAAGACTCATACCCCTAGTCGTACCCACCCAGTGACCTTAAATAAAGAAATTTCTCCATGGTTCAAAGTCCAGGTGTTTCATTACCTCCCATTAGAATACTAGATAGGAAATCTTTATTCCTAAATTTTTCCCAATAAATGAATCTTGACTCATTCCCACTATGACTATCATTAGGGGGTATGTATCGATCCTAGTCTCTCTCTTTTGCTCTCCGCTCCCAGTCTTGATCCTTCCAACCTTGATTCTCGCCTTGCCTTTGATAGGTAGGGAAGGAACACCCTAAATGGTTTGATAATAACCTTATATCCTTATAAAGTGCATCTACTTCTACATCATTATAAGCCCTAATACACTTGGTGGCAATGGCATTGATCGCCTTAGGAGGGGCCGCTATCATATGTTTGGTAAGAAGGTCGAGTTGATTCATCACCTTAGTCATAATTGCATCCCTTTCTTTATCTTTTTTCCTTTGTTATAGGCTCACAAAATATTCATAGGGAGCCTCTACGGCCACCTCAACATCCCTTGTGTGCCAACCTCTATTTTGTTTTGTGACTTGATCTAGTAAATTTGCTGTAATGTCGTAAGATAATTTGACAAGAGAACTACCAGATGTATTATCAACCGCTGTACTATTCAATTGAGCCAATTCCCTATAGAGAATTTGAAGAAGCATTTTCTCAAGAACCTCCTGAATTAGATATTGCATTAACATAACATTGAAATATTGCCACACTTCATATAATGATTCACCACTAGGTTGGCAAAATTTAAATTTTTTCCCTTAGTTACAACATTCGAGAAAGAGGAAAGTATCTATACAAGTAGGTCTTGGTGATCTCAACCCATGAAGTGATAGATCCCACAAGTAAATACTGCAACCCTAAGATCGATTCTCCCATTTAAGAGAATGGGAAAAGACGTAGCCAGATTAATTCTTTTGAAATATAGGCAATGTCAAATGGAGATCACGCATAGATGAAATTTTTCAAGTATAGATTGACATCCTCATGTGCTTGACCTCCAAATAACCCTTTCATTTGAATTAAATGAAATATCACACTAGTAACGTGAAATACTCCATTTTCTTTGGTTGGTGGAATACGAATAGCACTAGCTCATGCCACATCTCTAATGTGATCTATATCCTCGAGATGCCCATAAAAAATGCCTACACTATAACAGTGTTGGCTCTTGGTATTGTGTATGCTATTATCTTCACCTAAGAGAGACAAAAACAAAAAATAATGTAAACTAAAATACTACGGCTAACCCAAGGTCACTAACAAAACTACAATAGTTAAAACTATGTTTAACTCCCGGACAACGGCGCCATTTTAGATAACGCAAAAACTTAGACTCAAATTAGGTGTAAGGAAGCCATTATCAATATAATTACCCAACAAAGAGTCAGGGTCAAATCCACGAAGAGTAAAGACGTAGAGTTCAAAAAATACAAGAGTTAATAGTTAACTAAGTGTTAACCCATAGTGCAGAGTTAAAAAACACAAGAAATTAAATGGGGGGGTTGGTTTGAGTGATGTTAGATACAATAATAATAGAACACTATTTTAAGCTCAAAATATCAAAGAGTGTTATTAAATAAAGAGGAATCTTGGGGTTATGCAATCCTAGATGAGAGTCATGCATGGGTTGTCAGTGATTAATCCAAGTTTAGTAAAGGATTTTAGGTAGGATAGATTTGGGGGTATTGGTGTTAATGTTTCAATAAAACACCAAATCTCACGAGTGGGTTCTTTCGAACTCCTCACAAATGTATCAAATCTACCACCCTAATTAACATCCTTATTTCTAAGATATGCTATTAAATAAGCTAACTCAAGTTATTGTTCATAATTATTCCTCATCCATATCCCTCTTTTCAAGGATTATATGGGTTCAATTATTCCTCACCCATATTCTCTCTTTGAAGGATGATATGGGTTCAAGAGTAATTGGGGTTTACAACCCCCAATTCTCAATTAAGCATGAAACAAAAGAAAAACCCATCACCAATAACTAATTAAATGGACGAATAATCAACACCTATTCATTAATTGCCACCTAATTAAGCATAACCCCAAGAGATAAATTTAGATACTCATGAAAATAAAGAGAAGATATATACCAAGATTAGCATTTAATTCATCCATGGAAAGTAAAATAAATATAATCTCCAATCTTTAAATTCAATCAAAAAGCCAATCTCTCTTGCAAACAGACCTATAAATTGTTTTTACTTAATAATAGTGTATTTTACTCTCAAAACTCAAAAATTGGATATTGGAAACGTGAAGGGTTTAGCCTTTTATATTTTGGGATTGAGCCTTGTGAAATTTCATTGTTGCCCTTCAAAGTTTGCTCGATACTCACAATCGCACCCTCTGGTCGCGATCGCGACCCCTGCAATCGAGATGCAATAGCTCACGATCATAGTACTTTTACCTATTCCACTCAATCATGATTGTGACTCTTAGAGTGCAATAACAATATCTGAGGGTCATATCCTGGGGCCTATCTTCTAATTTTATTCTTTTTTCTTACTTTTTTTCTTTGCCTATCTTTGTCTTAACTCTTTTGCATCAGATTTCCCTGTAAGATCAGAAACACTCAAAATTAGTACATTTCATATAAGAATTAGTCTCATATATGAAATTAAATCCCCATAGTGTGCAAGAAATAAGATGTAAATGAATGGTAACTTTGACACTCATCACAAGGTTTTACACTCTGAAATTTTTTAAGTGAAATTAAACACTGCGTAGGCAAGGAATTAGGTGATGAGTCATTAGCACTCATCATAAGTCTTACGGTTCCATTTGTTACCTAACCAGTAAGGTTGCCCTAGATCACTATCGTGGTCATGACTATAGCCTACGAATCATAGGGTAAGGTCACGAGTCATGGAGAGGGACTCATGACCTTAATAGTGTAAATGCCCAAAGTTTCTAATTAGACCATGACTCCACAAAATGACTCATGACCAGTCATCACGAGACTTTACTCAACCCATAATGACTAAAAGCCATTTCTCCTGAACGTTCTTAGTTAAGGGTAATTTGGTCTTTTTTTTCTTTAAATTTTACCAACAACCTTAAAACATATAAGGGATCCAATTAACATCAATCAATTAAATCAACACTACTCTCATCATCTTAAACTCCCCAAAGAAATAGAAAATAAGGGTTTTCAAGGAATTCAATCTTCAAGCTCTCAACTTTGGATTTTTTTCCTATTCTTGTGTGTTTTAGGCATGTCTCTCCTCACTCAACTTCAATTTTATATATTGTAATATGTTAATCATTGTTCATATGGTTTTAATGGTTGGGTTTGAAATTGGGTTGAGGATTCTTGATCATTATTACTTGAATTATATTTCCCATGGTTTAGATGTTTTTGTTATGCTTTAACTGATAATTTTTGGGGCTAAATGAGTGCATGGTTAAATAATTAGAATGGGGGACATATTTTCCCCAAATTGATAGATTTAGTATTAAAATTGGTATCATCCCCAACTCATCTTCATAACCCAAGTTTTAAAATACAAAATTTATATGATTTAACTTTCTCTTGGACCTTGCATTGCATAAAAGGTTAATGGAACATAAGAATGGTTTTAAAAGGCCTTGGTGGCCATGGTTTTGGATCTTTAAAAGGAACTTAGGAGTTAAATTGGTTAATTGGATTGGAATGACATAATAGGTTAGCTTGCAAGCATAATTGGTATGATGACACCAAATGGTAAATGCCTTAATAAATGTGTAATGCCTAAAGACTACACCCTGGGCATCACATGGTGCTTACAATCCCAAAGGACAACAAGCTAACCCATGACTGGTACCTGCTGTGAGCACTGAATATAATACTGAAATATATATACGGAAGAAATCTAAAAATGCCATAAGGTTGTTAAAATGCTAAAATAATAACTAAGTATAACTGATAATAATATTTGAAAACTGAATAACTGACTAAGCTAGTTTGAAAGCCTCTAACTATCTGAATATAGAGTTAATGGGACAAACCCCCAACTAACTCTGACTGAAATAACTACCAAACTACTGGAATACTAAAAAACATAAACTCTATCCTCAAAATATGAGGACTCACCACTATAACAGTTGCTGAGAGCCTGTGCTGCTAAGTACAGTTGGGAACCTGAGCGGCCAAACCTATCATATGAAATATCATAGCACAAAAGAGAGAGTATGCATTAGTACTTTGAATGTACTAGTATACTAAGTGAGGTAAGGCTGATATACATAGGTTCATATGTATGAGATGATAACTGACTGAATGAACACCATAAAGTAACTGGATGAGAGTATATGTAAGTAGCTACTGATCATATTGAACATACAATATTGCGCATATAGGTATACATCATGTATCTAAGATTATACTGAAACTGAGTACTAAATTCTGATGGTTGAGTAACTAATAACTGATAGTCATGGTTATGTAGAAATGATTGAGTTCTTCATTGAATACTGAGAATAAAATTGTAACTGTGGGAGTGTTCATCTAACTAACATACCCCGATATAGACTAATTTGGGGTCCAACTTGTGACCCCAGTTGGAAGGGTGTTAGCACCTTGCCATGGGATACTAAAAATCTTGTGTCAACCCTAATCTAGCAGGAACACTTATAAAATATATATATGATTGCATCAACCCTAGTTTGGTACGAGGACGACTTATCCTACATTGGCTACGTAGTTTTGTAAGCCAGGGTTTACTACTAAGGATTAAACCCTAACTGGCAGGAATTCCCCCATACCTAGGTTTTCTCGGTGTTGAATCTTACTCCCAACTGAAAGACACTAATCACTAGATTGTACTAATCTTGACTGAACTAACCCTGATCATGTTGACTGATTGAACTGGATTGAGTTCACTGAGTTACGTTAACTGACTGAGTACTACTATCCTTGGCCTTTTACTGAGACTATTCTATAACTACTGCAACTAAGTAAACAGCTAGATTTCAGGTAATAAATACCCTAAGGACTCGATATCATAATTGATAAACTCATATCACAACTTTAACAATACAACAATAGGTTACCATGTATAATTTACTCATATGGACATTTTATCAAACACTTGGGGAGCATGATTGCTATACCTAAGAACTAACCACATAGGAAATCATAACTACAATATGCAACTTGCAAATTCAAGGGTTTTTACATGAGAGATTCATAATTCAACACACATGCTAACTTGAAACCCATACAACAATATAAACATGAGCATAATTTAATTTATAATATGAAAATCATAATTTAAGTTTTAAAAAGGGTTCTTGAACTCCAAGGGTGGGAAGAAACCCAAGGATGAACACCTAACATACCTTAATTGTTGATTTCGTAAGAATTGTCGGTGAGTTCTTGCGACTTAAACTTGAACTTGATGAAACTAGGGCTTTGTTCTTGAGAGTATTTGTGAGATAATGAGTGAATTTTTCCCTTTGTGAGGTTTAATTTTTTTTTTATGGCAGAGCATTGTAAGGGGAAAATGACCTAATTACCCCCACAAACCCATAACTTAATATACAAAACCTGTCCAGTGATGCATCAATGGGATTGATGCAATCACTGATGCATCACGTCGATGGTGTTGATGTGATATCCAATGTGATACATAATTATCGCATTGGCTAGCTATTTTGGCCATCCAAACGTGACTCAAACGATGTTTGGAAAATCCAAAACTCACCTAAGATGACCTATTGACATCCCTGATCATGAATCAACTCAAAAATTGACATTCTAAGGTCATAAGGATAGAAAATAATATCATCCAATTACGAAGGCTAAAAATAATTTTAAGTCTCAACACTTAGCTAAATTTTCCTCAGTCAGGGACCCCTTATTACAAGTTATATTGGACTGAATTGAACTAGAACTTTTATGGGTTATTACAAAATGAATCATGGTTTAATGGTTGGGATTATGTGTAAATATTTTAATTTAGGCTTAAATGATATTGTATAACTTGTTGTGAAGGTGGAGGTCCTGGGGAGACTAATACTAGAAACCACGTTTACCGGTGTAGGGGTCTTTATGACTATGTGAATAGTTCATACATTATATAGTTTTGGGATGGTTGGAGCCTTGGTATCTCTAGACCTCCTTTGAATTGCCTTGGTTCGTGTGGCTAACACATGTTGGGGCTTTTTCAGTAGGAGGATCTGAACCCATATAACCTGTGGGTACTTTAGGACACATAGAGCTACATAGTCCAGGTTAATAGTATTCAAACACTCATGTTCATGACCTTTTACCCTATCCTGATATCGTATATATATATATATGTATAAATGTGTGCATGTGGTTTGAATGGTTTTTAAAATGACATTATTTTATCACTTTCCCTGAGTTACATGTCAATGTTTATCCTACTGACCATCCTAGGAAGTTACATTATTTCATGATGTAGGGTTCAAAGAATCTTTTGTTACCCCTGTGCACTGTTAGGAAATATAGTTGTTCGTTGAGTTGTTGTAAGTGGTGAGCCTCTATCTTTCGGAAAACTTTGCCATTTCCTTAGGTTTCTTTTTAGATTTTGGGAACTAAAGAGTTCCATTCTCATGGTCGGGGGCATGTACCGAACTAATTTGGTATCTTGGTTTTAGAGGCTTTTACGTATATGATTATTTTTCACATTTTATCTTTATTGTGTTCTAGATTTTAGACTAAGGGGGTGGTCTCCAGCTCATGGTAGGCTTGAGATACCCATCATGACTAGGCCCTATTTCTGGTCATACAAGTTTGGTATCAAAGCCAAGTTTAGGGTCATTGGGTGTCCATAAAGCAGTGTTGAGTAGAGTTTTTCTATGGGTGTGTAGCATGCCACACTTATAAGAAGGAGTCTATAAGGCATTTAGGAACGTTTTTCTTTCTTGTGTTCTAGTTCGGGCTATAGAGTCTAGTGTCTTGAAAACCCTCTAAATCCCAGTTTACCCATATTTCAGATTATGCCTCCACAAAGATCTGATGTTCGGAGAAACTCTACTGGACCCTCTATCCTACCTGAGGCCAATATAGAGGGAACTTGCCCTTCTTATGGAGTGCAGACCCAGTGTAGGGTCCATCCTCCTAATTGTACTGCTCCATATGGAATTCCACTAATCCCCACTAGTCTTCATCGAGCTCCTTAAGCTGGTGACATCTATGATTAGCCATCTCAGGGAGATATCTCGAATGTGAAGTTCCACTAGTCCAGTCACCTGCTTACTTAATTGGTGGCATCTTAGTCTCGTTAGCTTGATCGTGTTAGCTTTGGTGATCTTTCTTTTGAGGTCACTCAGGTTGGCCAGTTTATGAGTTTGAATCCCTCAACCTTATATACTCTAAGGTTGAGGAGGATCCTTTGGGACTTATTGATGGGATGTAGGAGATTTTTAAAGTGATGCATGCTACTGATTTGGAGGGCATACAGTTTGTTGTATATCAGCTAAAATATGTAACTTATCAGTGGAATGAGGAGTTGGAACAACTGAGAGGTGATCATACCGAGCTATCAATATGGGATGAGTTTTTGGGTGCCTTGCTGGATTATTTCTTTCCTCAGGAGTTGATGAAAGCCAAGGTAGAGGAATTTTTAAATTTCAAGCAAGGAAATATGAATATGAAAGAATATGCATTGAAATTTTAGCAGTTGTCTCGTTATGCTTCAGAGGTGGAGTCTAATATTAGGTCCAAAATAAGGGAATTTACTTTTGGGTTATCCTGTGACTTAGTATTTGCAGGTAAGGCTGCAATGTTAAATAATTATATAGATATCTCGAGTCTTGTAGTTTATATGTAATAAGTAGAAGATGAAAAGAAGAGACAAGCAAAGATAGGAGAGAGGCAGAATAAAAAGTTTAGATACTTGGAGTAGGGTGCGAATCATTAGAATAGTGAGAGGGATGCCAGGAAATGGACCAAGAAGAAGACTTGGGGAAATTCTAATTCATATTCTTTGGAGAGTACTTATCCTAAGTAGTTTGGCGATCATCATTTCCAGGATGACAGTGGTCCTAAGGCAAAGGGTGCCCACTCTCAAGCTAGCGGAGCTTAGTCGTCCCCACCTTATGCTCCTTGTAGATTTTATAAACTACTTAACCATGGTTATTGTAATAAGGAGAGGAACTAGTGTTTCAATTATGGTTAGCTTGGACATATATAGAGGAACTGTCCTGCAGCTAAGGTAGCCACTAGAGCTAATAAGGTTTTAGTCGCCACTTCTTCAGCTCCTGCAACAAAGGGTGCCACTTTGGGTACCGACACTGGCTGGAATCATCTCTATTATCTTGATACCTATCAGGATTCTGAGGCATCTCCTGATATTATTACTGGTATGTTGTAACTCTTCTCTCATGGTATTAACTGTTTGCTTGATCTAGGGTCTATCCTTTCCTATATGACTCCTTATGTGGCTGTATATTTTGGCTTTGGTCTTGAAAGTATTTCTAACCCCTTCTTTGTTTCTAGCTCAATGAGTGATTTTATAATTTCTAAAAAGATTTATAGGAATTGTGTTGTATATATTTTTCATAGGGAGACATTGGTGGATAGATTTTGATGTGATTTTGGAGGTAGATTGGATTTATTTGTGCTATGCATCTTTGGATTATAGAAGCCAAAAGGTAAGTTTCTAATTCCCTAATGAACCAATAATTGAATGGGAAGGAAGTTTCTTAGTGCCTATAGGGGGGGTTATTTCCTATCTTAGAGCATAAAAGTTGATTTTCAAAGGGTGTCTACATCTTCTAGTTTGGGTTAAGGATTCTAGTTTGGAGGTTCCCTCCTTACAATCTATCTCTGTGGTTAGTGAGTTTCCTGAAGTGTTTCTCGATAATCTTTCTGGAATTTCTCCCGACAGGGAAATAGATTTTAGGATTGATCATCTATCGGATACCCGTCCTATTTTTATTCCTCCATATTGAATGGCTTCGGCTGAATTAAAGGAGTTGAAAGAGTAGTTAAAGGATCTTCTTGATAAGCTTTTCATTTGGCCTAGTGTTTCCCCATGGAGTGGTCCTGAGCTTTTCATGTGTTAGAAGGATGGGTTCCTTCAGATGTGTACAGACTATCGACAGCTGAATAAAGTCACAGTAACGAATAAGTATCCCCTCTATAATATTGATGATCTTTTCGACCAGCTTTAGGGTGCTAGATTTTTCTCTAAGATTAATCATCATTTGGGGTATCATCGATTAAAAATTAGGGAGGTTGATATTCATAAGACTATTTTTCAAACCAGGTATAGCCATTATGAGTTCCTAGTTATGTCATTTGGGTTGACTAATGCTCTAGATGCTTTTATGGCTATTATGAATCAGGTATTTAGCCATTTTCTAGATATATTTATGACAGTCTTCATTAATGATATCTTGGTGTATTCTATGATTGAAGAGGATCATACCAATCACCTCTGAATTGTGTTGTAGACTACTAAGGATCAGAGGTTATACACAAAATTTTCTAAGTGTGAGTTCTGGATAAAAATTGTGTCCTTTCTTGGGCATGTGGTATCTAGTGAGGGGATCAAGGTGGATCCATAGAAGGTTTAGGCCGTTAAGAGGTGGCCTAGACCAATAAATCCAATTGACATTTGGAGCTTCTTAGGTTTGGCTGGATATTATATGAGGTTTTTGGAAAGTTTCTGTTATATTGCTGCTTCATTGACAAATTTGACTCAAAAGAAGGTTAAGTTCTTATGGTTTGATGCTTGTGAGGGTATTTTTGATAGGTTGAAGGATAAGTTGACTTCTGCACCAGTTTTCATCCAGCCCAAGGGTACTGACAGATTTTTTGTGTTTTGTAATGCATCCCATATGGGGCTAGGCAGTGTCAGCATAGTAAGGTTATAGCCTATGCCTCTAGACATCTTAAAGTTTATAATAGAAATTACCCGACTCATGATTTAGAGTTGGCGACTATGGTCTTTGAATTGAAAATCTGGTTCCATTATCTGTATGGGGTTCATATGGATATTTATTTTGATCATAACACCTTGAAATATTTGTTCACTCAGCGTGAATTGAATCTCAAGCAGAGATGATGGCTTGAATTACTTGAGGATAATGACATAACCTTCACTACCATCCAAGAAAAGCTAATATTGTTGCTGATGCTCTTAGTAGGTTGTCTATAAGAAGTTTATCTCATGTTGATGAGGAGAAGAGAGGATTGGTGAATGACATTCATAAGTTGATTAACTTAGGAGTTCATCTATTGGACACTGAGGATGGGGGAGTCATTATTCAAGAAGTGGTTAAATCATCTCTTGGTGCTGAGGTGAAGGAGAAACAGGCTTTAAATCCCATACTTATACAGATTAAGGATAATGTAGGTAAGCAAAAGGTTATGGATTTTGAGATTGGAGGTGATGGCATCTTGAGATATCAAGGTAGGTTGTGTGTTCCTAATATTGATGGGTTGCGAGAAAGGATTTTGATTGAGGCTCATGAGTCTAGATACGGTTCATCAAGGTTTGACTAAGGTGTACAATGACTTAAAGGATATATATTGGTGGAACAATATAAAGAGAGATATGGTAAATTTTGTGGCTAAGTGTATGGCCTGTTAGCAAGTTAAGGTAGAACACTTGAGACCTGGTAGCATGTCTCAAGAGATAGAGTTGCCCATGTGGAAATGGGAGATAATCAATATGGATTTCATTATGGGTCTTTCGTGGTCTTGCAATCAATATGATTTAATTTGGGTCATTGTGGATAGATTGACTAAAACTACTCACTTCTTGCATGTTAGGACTAACTACTCGGGAGAGGATTGTGCTCAGTTGTTCATTCAGAAGATAGTAAGTTACATGGTACACCTGTGTCTATCATCGCAGACTGAGGTACATAGTTTACTTCTCACTTTTGGCATTTGTTTTAGAAAGGTTTGGGGACTAAGGTAAACCTTAGCAGCGCTTTCCACCCTCAAATAGATAGACAAGCGGAGTAGACTATTCAGACCTTAGAAGATATACCAAAAGCCTGTGTGATTAATTTTGGAGGTAGTTGGGTTGATCACTTTCCTTTTATTGAGTTTGAATACAATAATATTTATTATTTGAGTATTCAAATGGCTCTTTTCAAGGCTCTTTATGGTAGAAGGTGTAGGTCTCCGATTGGGTGGTTTGAGGTTGGTGAGACTAGATTGTTTGTCCTGACTTGGTTTACCAAGCCATGGACAAGGTGAAGATGATTAGAGAAAGGCTTAAGACTGCCCAAAGTCGCCAAAAGTCTTATGTGAATGTGAGGCAAACTCTCCAGGCCTCATATGCTCAAATTTTACTTACTGACACACCATACATTTGGCCATAAAATTCACCACATCCCTATTCATATTATTCCACCAATACGTCTCCTTAAGGTCGTGATACATTTTTGTCAAATTGGGATGAATAACATAGTGCAAATCATGTTCCTCATCCAAGATCTTTTCTCGTAAACCATCTACATCAGGACCACATAATCTCCCTTGTTACCGCAAGGTACCATCACCATGAATCTTGAGGGCCAACACCTTTTTCCTACCCACATTGCCTTTGATCCTCATCAAGATAGGATCTAACATCTGCTTCTCCTTGATTTCAGCACCAAGAGATGACCAAGCTACCTCTTACACAACTACACCACCATTATCGGAGTTAAAGAGATGAATTATAAGGTTAGCCAAATGGAGAATATCCTTCACCAACTCCCGCTTCTCCTTCTCCACATGATCTAGAATCCCAATGGATAACCTGTTGAGAGCATTAGCAACCACATTAGCTTTACCTGGGTAGTAACAAAGACTCATATTATAATCCTAGAGAAGCTCAAGCCATCTCTTTTTCTTGAGGTTAATCTCTTTCTAAGTAAACACATACTGCAGGCTCTTATGATCAGAAAAGATATCCACATGCACCCCATACATATAGTGATGCCTGATACGCCTAAATTATACCTCTCTTATGAAAGTGTAAGTGATCGTTGTCAAATATAGAATCCAACAAAGGTTGGGGTCGAATTCCACAAGGAATACTTGTGCAATTAAATAAGTTGATTCTTAATGGACTGTTGATCTAAGGTTCCAGAGTGAAGGGGGTTTTGATGTGTTAATAGTATTCTTTCATTCTTGTATCACGCAAAGGTCTAGCTAATGAGAGTTAATACAAGTATAATGTCAATGAGAATGAGTTAACTAGAGTTATGCTCACCAAGATGTTCAGACATTTGGGGTTGTGAATCCATTTAATTTCTAACATCTATCTAAATTGCATAAATCTCTCTTCATTATAATGATATCTCTTGGTTGCAAACTTTAAAAGTGAGTCCATGAACACTACTTGTCTGAACAAGAAAGTGGATGTTGCGAAAAGAGGTGATTGTGAAATTCGGAATGGACATGGCGTCTAGCTTCTTATCAATTCGTTCCTCCATATCATCCATTCTTAACTGAGTGTTCCTAAAAGGACATACTACTGCCTCTACAATTCTTTCAACAAAGGGTTTGAAATCTGCCCCCATATAGCTAACTTCTTTTCAAACCTTTTCTGGGCTCGTGCTGCCTTCGCAAAGTTCTTCTGGTTCAACCTGTATTTAGAATATTGGGGCGGGACTGATGCAGAATCTGCAGTCCCAAACATAGGCATCGAAGCTGAACCTACAAATGTGGTAGGAGTCACACATGTAGCAAGAGGTAATGACATACCTAAAGGAACCTCTGATGATTCAGGAACTGGTGCCGACTGAGTCTGATGGACTAGAGGTCGGTTGACTCTCATATAGAGCCTTGAAGCATCCCTTTTCTTCTCAATATCCTATTTGTGCATTGCCCTAACCTCATTATCAATTCCACTGATCAAAGGGATATTTTCCTGCCTACATAAATCTGTGATAATACATGGAAAAGGCAGTGCAGTTATGGTTCTATGAGTGCGGGTAAACAAGTCATCAATGATAATGTGGCTAAAATCCACTGTCAACCCTTCAATCAACGCAGCAACAATCACAGCTCTATTGATTTCTAAGCGGTCATCACCGCCTGTTGGCATTAGCCTCAGTCTCATAATTGCTCACCAGAACTTATCCCTAAAGCTTAGGGACGACTTAGATATCCTTTCATGGGGGTTGTGTAACCATATCGACTCACCTTTCTCTATCAATATTTTGGCCATCCAAGGTCTCTGGTTGGTCACTGTGAACAATCGATGCTCCAAATATGGTATTGCACCCAGTATCTAATATTCGGGCCCGAACAAGAACCTATTCAATGTATGCTGTGAGATGTCTATGTTGACTCTACACACAGGAACTATGTCGAGATTGTTCATGTCACTCACTAATGTACCTGGGGGACAGTCCTTCTCCAGCAAAGCCATGTAGTTGGCAAAAAGTCATGTACCAAATTTGGTTGATAAGTTCCAAGTGGCCTACTCATCCATGCCAACTCATATTTATTAAATCGGTGCTCGAGTTCTGGATACTCGTGCAGAGTTGTAGTCACAATTTGATATTTCTTGAAAATAGGTCTCTTGAGTTCCAACCTGTTTGTTTTCTCGAGCCCTCTGTAGAAATGCTTCTGAGCACCTTTAACCTGCCACTTAATAGCCTCTCGCAGTTGCGGGACCTTACGCCGAACCATGTTCGGGTCCTCCTGTTCTGAAACCTCCTCTTGGATGGGGTTAGATGTTTCAACCCCTTACTCAATCGGGCTCAAGCTAGAGCTGTTGGTACTACTGCTTTAACCCTTCTCTTCAGACTGGGAGGATGAAGAAATTACCTGACGTCTTTTCCGGGTGATATGTACTGGTGCATCTGAACCCTGTGATGGCTCTTGCCTGGCTCTTTGGCCTCTACCCCTGCCTCTGGTTGGTGGAATTTTGTTTTCCATGTTACCTATAACAAAGCAGTTGCCAGTTTACAAACTCAAACCAAAATATAGCAAAATTTTCGACTAACCGTTGGGTCTGCGGAGGTCTATTGACTCCAACCATTGGGTCGATTACAGTAACTTTAGTTCTAAGAGATTTGAGATAGTTCCATGCGATGGTTCATCGGGTGTCTGACGGTCTGTCGCACAAGCCGTCGCTTACTCTTTTCAATTTTGAGTGTCATTTTGGTATTTTTTCGAACACCTTGCGTACTCTTCATTTTAAACATGATTTTCATGGAAATTATATCAATAATACATCACACTTTTGCCATTTTTTGGTCCATGGGCTATTCAGACTTCACCCAGGTCAGTGTTTGTCAGGTTTTGACTTAATTCAGACCCACACAGAATAAACAAGATAAAAGAGCATTATTTCAACATTAAAGCCTTCACTTACTTTCTTTGTTCTTGATGTTGAATAAAACAGAGAATGATGAAGAGATCATACCTTAGTACTGTAGTATGTGGTCACTACTCTGACTTGCACACAAAATACAAAACAAAAGAAACGGATATTTGCTTAAGTGAAAAACTTTGTTTTACTTATGATGGAAACATAAAGAGAATACATGGAGTTTAAATAGAAGGGAAAGGGGAGAGGAGAAGTTTTAGAAGAGAATGAAAAGACTCAGATACATTGAATACATGGAAACTAAATAGTCTCAGGCATTTGAACAGTTGGAATGTTACTTAATCACTTTAAATTATCTATTTAAAACTATTTGGGTCGGATAAGAATAAAATGGTCAATAATTTAAAGCAATCCAACCCGACCCACTCAGCTAGGGTTAAGTGCAATGGTTCAAGCGATGGTCCGTCATAGATACGACTGTGCATCAGGTGACCCGTTTCCCTTTCCAGTGAACTCATTTTATGGCTTGTTTGCAACGGTTGGATTGACGATTTGTCATGCTTGCGACGATCCATTGATCAACCTGTCATGACTTTCCAGTAACCTAGATTCTGGAATTTGCTACGATGGTTCTCTACGATGGTCCGTCGAGGCAGCAATGGTCCGTTGGTTAATCTGTCGGTCACCTCCAACTCTTTCAACTTCTGTTTTCCTACACTGTCATACCTATACACTTAGATAAACCCTTCAGCTTGCAAAAAATAACCAAATAACTTAAACTAATGCTTTACAACATACAATGTGGGTTGCCTCTCACTAGTACCTGATTTATCATCACGGCACGACTCAGTTATCTTGATTACTCAGTCTTCATTGAGATAGATGTTAGAAATACTCTTTATCGAGTCCATTAAATCAATATACAACTTCACCTGCTGCCCATTAACCTTGAAGACACTACCGTCTTCATTTTCAAGTTCCACTACTCCAGACGAGTAGACTTGATTAACTTTAAATGGGCTAGACCATTTGGATTTGAGCTTACCTAGAAAAAGATTAAGCCTTGAGTTGAAGAGGAGCACCAAGTCACCTTTCTGAAAATCCCGCTTTTCAATTCTGCGGTCATGGTACATCTTCATTCTTTCCTTGTATAGATCAGCTCTTTCATAAGATCTAAGATGGAACTCATCCATCTCATTTACCTACCCCAGTCTCATATTTGTTGTCTCATTCCAGTTCAGATTAAGCCTCTTTAGTGCCCACAACAGTTTATTCTCTAGGTCATTCGACAAATGACACGCCTTGCCATAAACCAATAGGTATGGTGACAGGCCAATAGGTGTCTTGAAAGCTGTTTGATATGCCCATAAGGCATCATTCAGTTTTCTAGACCAATATTTCCTGCTAGCATTTACAGTTTGGGCAAGGATAGCCTTGATTTTCCGATTAGAGATTTCAACCTGCCCACTAGTCTATCGGTGGTATGGAGTCGCCACTTTATACTGCTTGACTCCATATTTTGCCAATGCGGCTCTGAACATCTTGTTGCAAAAGTATGATCCTCCATCGTTTATGATGGTACGTGTTACCCCAAAGCGAGAGAAGATATTTCTCTTTAAGAATACAACAACCCATTTTCCTTCGTTATCTGCTAGAGCCACTGCCTCGACCTATTTTGACATGTAGTCAATAGCAACTAATATGTACTTATCCCAAATGAGCTCACGATGGGCCCCATAAATTCAATGCCCCAGACATCAAATAATTCTACCTCCAGCCTTTTAGACATTGGCATCTTATGGTACTTTGAGATAGACCCTTGCCTTTGACATTGGTCACATCTTTTCACGAACTCGTAGGCATCTTTGAACAAGAAGGGCCAATAGTAGCAGCTTTGAAGTACTTTTCTTGCAGTCTGATTACCTGCATGGTGACCTCCAACTGGGTAAGCATAACTTTCTTCCAGTATATTCAACATATCTACTTCTGGGATGCACCGCCTAATAATGGCATCCGTACACCGCCGAAATAGATACGTCTCATCCCAAAAGTAATGTGTCACATTATGGAGAAACTTTTCCCTTTAATGAAAGGAAAGATTCTTTGGAATTACTTCACTTACCATATAGTTTGCGAAGTCAGCATACCAGGGTACTTTTTTTAGCACTACAGCCAATATATTCTCATTCGAAAAGGAATCATCAATCTTTAGCTCATTCTTGATTGTCTGTTCTCCTTTGAGTCTGGATAGGTGATCTGCTACCTAATTTCACATCTCTTCCATCCTTAACTTTGAAATCAAATTCCTTAAGTAGAAATATCCACCAGATTAGCCTTGGCTTAGCCTTCTTCTTCGCCATTAAGTACCTCAAGGCAGAGTGGTCAGTGTGCACCACTACCTTGGTACCTAATAAATATGCCCGGAACTTCTCAAAAACGTACACCACTGCTAGAAGTTCCAATTCAGTCACAAAATAATTCTTTGGCCCCATTTAGGGCCTTACTTGCATAATATATCGGATGGAACAGCTTCTCTTTCTTTTGGCCAAGAACAACTCCCAGTGCCACTCCGTTGTCATCCACATAATCTCAAACGGCTCTGTCCATTCAGGAGCAACAATAATTGGAGCCTCCACTAGTTTCAACTTAAGGCATTTAAAAGCCTATCTGCAGTCATTATTAAAAGTGAACATAGCCTCTTTCTCCAGAAGTTTGCAAAGTGGGTTTGCAATCTTTGAGAAGTCCTTTATGAATCTATGGTAGAACCCCGTATGATCGAGAAAGCTACGTACTCCTTTAACTGAGATAGGGGGAGGTAGTTTCTCAATCACTTCAACCTTTGCCTTATCTACCTCAATGCCTTCATCCAAGATTTTGTGGCCAAGAACAATGCCCTCCTTCACCATGAAGTGGCATTTTTCCCAATTAAGGACAAGGTTGAGCTCTTCACACCGCTGCAATGCCCGACTAAGATTTAGTAAGTAGAGCTCAAAAGAATCACTGACCATAGATAAGTCATCCATAAATACCTCCAAGGTGTCTTCAACCATATCAGAAAATATTGACATTATGCACTACTGAAAAGTGGCGGGTGCATTACACAAACCGAAAGGTATCCGCTTAAAAGCAAACGTACCATATGGTCATGTGAATGTCATCTTTTCCTGATATTCAAGAGCAATAGAAATCTGGTTGTAACCAGAATACCCATCTAAGAAATAGTACCAATCCCTTCCTGCTAATCGATCAAGCATCTGATCTATGAAAGGCATTGGAAAGTGGTCCTTCAGTGTCCAGGAGTTGAGTTTTTTGTAATCCATACACACCCTCCACCCAGTAATAGGCCTGAGTGGGATCAACTCATTCTTCTCATTAGCCACAACTGTCATGCCCCTTTTTTTGGGCATGCACTAAATGGGACTCACCCACTTACTGTCTAAAATGGGGTATACCACCCCTGCATCTAGCCACTTGATGATTTCTTTCCTTACTACCTCTTGCATAGGTGGATTTAGATGACGCTGGTGCTTAATAGTCAAAACACAATCCTCCTCAAGCTGAATCTTATGTGTACATATACCAGGAGAGATGCCAATGATATCTGCAATCGTCCAACTACTAGCCTTCTTATATCTCTTAAGAACAGAGATGAGGTCTTCCACCTATTGCTCACCCAGATCAGCTACAATAATCACAGGTAGTGTATTACCACTTCCCAAGAACACATACCTCAAATGGCTAGGTAATTCTTTTAGCTCCAAGGTAGGTGGCTCTTATATAGAAGGCTTAGCAGGTGGACTTGGATGACTTTTCAACTCCAAATCCAACTTCTTAGGAGCATATAAATAAGACCCCATGCCCGTTAAGTCACACACAGTGTTCTCATAATCTTTGATACTGTCAGGATCAAAATTCATCAATATAGCGCCTAAAGTCTCCACAACAAATTTTTCTTCTATAGGCACTTCCTGTTCCTCCTCAGAAAAGACCTCCACAATAGAGAATACGCTCATATATTTATTTTGTTTCATGGACTTACATACATTGAATTGAACTACCTCATCAGTCATCCTGAATAGTAGCTCATTCGGCCTCAGATCAATAAGTACACTCTCAGTTCCGAGGAAAGGTCGACCCAAGATTATGGGCACCTTACAATCGAGAATGACAAAATTTATTGGAAATATGAAACTGGCCACCTTCACTAATACATCATATAGAATCCCCATAGGCTATTTTACAGGCCTACCCGCCATAACTAGTCGCATGTTTATAGGAATAGGCTCCCCAAACCCAATTTCTTATACACAGCAAGTGGCATTAAGTTTATACTAGCTCCCAAATCACATAGAGCTTTTGCAAAATCAAAAGGCCCAATAGTGCATGGGATGGTAAATGCTCCCGGGTCTGCCTTCTTCTACACCAAAGACCTTGTGGAAATAGCACCACAATGATAGAGATTGTCCATCGGCTTATAGCTAATTGTCCGTTTCTTCGTGACAAGTTCTTTCATGAACTTTGCATACTTGGGCATTTGTTCTAATGCCTCCACCAGTGGCAAATTAATCGACAATTGCTTAAGCATGGCTATAAATTTGCCAAAATTTGTGTCGTTGGACTTCTTCTTCAACTGATGGGGGAATGGAGGAGGTGGTTTTAGGAGAGTGGTAACCACCACTTCAGCCTCCTTTCCCTTGCTCTTCTCCAACTCATCAACCTGCTGATGGTTGGGTAGTGTATTATCAATAATCTCATCCAGTTTCTCAGACTCCACTGGATGATCAATTTTTCCTTCTTTAACATCATCTTCCACAATATCAACCACAAGCTTACCTACATGAGGGCTTACCAATACCTTACTATTTCTAGTGGTAACCGCCATACACAAATATCTTTCCTTGGATTCTGAACCATGTCGCTTGGTAAAGTGCCACTCTTTCTCTAATTGAATATGACAGACAGTTAGTTTATCTGATGCTCCAACTATTTTATCAAAGTAGAGTGTGAATCAACCAACTAATTCATCGAGGATAAATCACTTTTTATCTCATCCACCCCAGTATTGGTTGCTTCCACTCCCTTCAATAACTTAGTCATCATGTCCTCCATGGATATCTTCCCTGAACTAGTTTCAGTAGCTTCACAGTTTCCAGGAGAAACATACAACCCACTTATGTCATTCTTATTCTTTCAATTACCTTGGTCGCGGTCCTTATAGCCAGAGTTGTCATAATAGTTCTGACCTTGGTTTCCTTGGCCACCACCTCGAAAACCCCCCTGATTGTTCAAGTAATTAGCTTCCTCCTTAGAATCAAAGTCAGCCCTTCCCTGTGACGCTACATCTTTAACCTTCTTTGTCTTTCCTGATAATAAGTGATTAGTGAGATGATCTATCTATTTCTTCATGTGAGCCATGTCTTGGTCACGTTCTTCTTCTCTCCAACTCTGCTCTGTGGTTATGCTAATAGATACAATAGAGCTTGCTATCTCAGACTCCATGGTATGCCAAGCTCTACTTTGTTTCATCATTCGATCAAGCATCTCAACTGCTTTCGGAAAAGTGAGATCCATAAATGGCCCACCTGCAACATTATTCACTACTGGCTTCGTCACAGAGTTCAAGGCCCGATATAAGATTTCCATTAAGTGGATATTAGTCATCTGCTGATTTGGACACTACATAAGCTTTTTCTTGAACCTCTCCCAAGTCTTATAGAGAGCCTAAGTTGGAAGCTATTTGAAGTTACTGATCTCATCTCTCAATTGTGCCCTCTTGGATGGCAGAAAGAACCTTTGTAGGAAAGCATCTTTCAGTTGCCTCCAGTTGGTAATAGAGTCAGGAGTTATCCCATTCAACCATAAAGTTTCCTCCCAAGATAGAGACAAAGAAAATAGCCGCAACCAAATAGCATTTTACCCAATTCCTGGGTTGTCAAGACTTTGCATGTCAAGATAAAATTAACTAAATACATATTTGGGTCATCACCCATAAGTCCACCGAACAGCCCTTTGAGATGCAATAACTAGATCATAGTGCTCGTGATATTAAACTTGATTTCAGGTGCTAAAGGCGGAGGAATAATAGCCCCTGTTGTACCAGCTCCACCCAAATCATCATCATCTGCTAGATTAAATTAGATGGCTTGGCGTTTTGATCTTGCCCTGACAAGGTAATTTCTATTGATATTCCTATTTGATGGTGCAAGCACATTGTCTGCACAGCTTGGGTTAACCGGATTTAATAAATCATCATCACCCAGATCATCATCATTTGGGTTTAGTTCCCTGCCTGCATTGTCCGCATTCTGTTGGTTCACTTGTGCAGCTGCCAAGGCTGCTAGTCTAGCTTTATCCTTCTGAGTAACTACTCTTTTTGGGTCCTATTGACCATCCATTCTACCAATAAGTTGAGGTTCCAGATGAATAGGTAATAAGGATTCACCCGATCTCCTTGTACTTGGCATACAAGACAATCAACCTACACAAAAGAAACAGCAAACTAAAAAAAGTAAAATTTAGGAAACTTTGACCAAAGTTAATTAACAATCACAGACTCAATTGACAACCGTATTACCCGGCAATGGCGCCAAAATTTGATACCCAAATTACACCTCTCTTACGAAAGTGTAAGTGATCGTTGTCCTATAGAACCCAACAAAGGTTGGGGTCGAATCCCACAGGGAATACTTGTGCAATTAAGTAAGTTTATTCTTAATGGACTGTTGATCTAAGGTTCCAGAGTGAAGGAGGTTTTAATGTTTTTATATTATTCTTTCATTCTTGTATCACACAGAGGTCCAACTAATGAGAGTTAATGCAAGTATAATGTCAATGAGAATGAGTTAACTAGAGTTATGCTCACCAAGATGTTCAGACATTTAGGGTTATGAATTTGTGTTTAATTTCTAGCTTTTAATTTCAATTGCAAGAAATATTGAATTCTAAGGATTACCCACTTGTTTCTCTACCTAATGGGTATTTCACCCTTTACTTCTTTCAAACATAAAAAATTCATGTATTATTCAATATAGTTCTCATGAGGGTTGATCCCGTTAGGGCATTAACCCTTAACCCAAAGCATAAATCTATGGATTCATGTGAATCACCTTTTTCCATGATATCCACTTTCTTGTTCAGACAAGTAGTGTTTATGGGCTCACTTCTCAAGTTTTCAACCAAGAGATATCATTATAATAAAGAGACATTCATGCAATTTAGATAGACGTTAGAAATCAAACTACATCAAGGCTCCCATAACCCTAGTTATATGAGTTTAGCTACTCATCTCCATATAAGGTATCAAAGACATATTGATGTTCACAAATAGCTTTAAGAGAGTACTTACAAAAGCTATAGTATTGTGCTTCTCAATCTTTAATGGAAAATATGGAAATAATAATCAGATCTCAAGTTCTAGCTTCAAATCTCCAAGAAAAGTGTTACAATGCTCTCAATAGAGGAGAAAGTATGATACTACTGTCAAAATTTCTCAAAATAAAACCTAATACTTCATATTTATATGATTCCAGGACTAAGGTTTTAAAATTTAAACTCAAAAATGTTGTTTCATTCTCGATGGGTCGGGCGACGGGTCGTCAGTAAGGCGACAGTCCATCGCTTGGACCATCGTTGGAGCTCCAGTGATACCACAATCTATTTCTTGGAAATGGGGCAGGCGATGATTCATCTTCAAGTTGAAGGTCCATCGCCTAGACCATAGCGGGACTTCCAGTGATACTGTATTCTATTTCTTGGTGATAGTTTAGGCCGATGGTTCATCGCAAGGTCGACGGTCCGTCGCCTGGACTGTCGCGGGTAGTCTAGTGACACTGCCTTCTATTGTTTGGTGATAATTTAGGCTGATGATTCATCATAGGGTCGACGGTCCATCACCTAAGCCGTCGCTGGACATATTTCTTCAGCAACAATCCTATTTTGCCCAGTTATTCCAAGTTATTCTTCATGCTCAGTTCTTCTCCTAAAAACACTAAAGTCCAGTTTTAAAAACAACAATAGTTGCTTGAAAACACACAACTATCCTAAGAAAAAGGCCTAAAATGTTCCATAAAAAGTCGGAACATCAACGCCATATTTTTAATACAAACAATACAGCAAACAATTCTAAGTCATGAGTCGGGTAATTCTTCGCATGCACCTTTAACTGTCTAGAGGCATAAGCTATAACCTTTTCATGATGCATCAGAATACAACCAAGCCCCACACGGGATGTGTCACAGTAGATCACAAACCTATCAGTGCCTTCATGCAAAGTCAAAATCGAAGTCGAAGTTATCTTATCCTTCAGTTTTTTAAAACTCTTTTCACAAGCATCAGACCATAGGAACTTTGCCTTTTTCTGAGTCAATTTAGTCAACGGGGTAGCTATAGTCAAAAAACTATCCACAAACCTCCTGTAGTAACCAGCTAAACCCAAGAAGCTCTGAATATCGATTGGAGTCGTGGGTCTAGGCCACTTCTTAACCACTGCTACTTCCTGTAGATCCGCCATGATCCTTTCACTAGAAATGATATTACCTAGAAAAGTGACAACGCTCAATCAACATTCACATTTTGAAAATTTGGCATATAACTGTTGCTCCTTCAAGGTCTTCAATACAATACGGAGGTGTTTTACATGATTCCCCTCGCTTTTAGAGTACACCAAAGTATCATCTATCCTTGGAGGAGGGTATTTATTCTTTTCCGTCACCTTATATAACTATTGGTAATCAATACACATCTGTAGGAAACCATCATTCTTACTTACGAGTAACACCGATGCACCCTTTGGGGACACACTAGGATAGATGAAATCCTTACCTAAAAGATCCTCGAATTTCTTCTTAAGCTTTTTAAACTCGGCTGAAGCCCTTCTATATGAGGGAATAGAAATTGGACTAGTGTCTGAAACAAGATCAATCCCAAACTTAATCTCCCTGTCAAGAGGAACACCAGGAAGTTCATCGAAAAAGTCCTCAGAAAATTTATTCACCACCAAAATAGAATGCAAAGAAGGACCATCCAAGTTAGAATCTTTAAGCTAGACTAGATGATAGATACACCACTTGGAGATCAATCTCCGATATCTAATATACAATATGAATTTCCCCTTAGGAGCTAGGGAACCACTCTCTCACTCAAAAACCAGCTCATTAGGGAATTTGAAGACAACCTTGCGGGTCCGACAATCTAGAGAAACATAGCACGAATGCAACCAATCCATCCCCAATATGACTTCAAAATCCACCATATCTAATTCAAATAGACACCAAACGATAAATGCTTTGATAAATGACTCCTGGATTAATGGTTGGTATTATGTGTAAATATTTTAATTTAGGCTTAAAGGAGGTTGTGTAGCTCACTTTGAAGGCGGAGGTACTGAGAAAACCAATATTGGAAACCACGTTTGCTGGTGTAGGTGTCTTTATGATATGACTATGTACATAGTTCACACATTATATATTTTTGGGATGGTTGGAGCCTTGGTGTCCCTGGCCCTTCCTTGGATTTCCTCAATTCATGCAGCTAGCACATATTGGGGCCCTTTCAGCAGGGGGAGATGAACTTATATAGCCCCTTGGTGCCCTTAGAATGGATAGAGCTACACAGTCTAGGTTAATGGTTTTTAAATTCTCATGTTCATGAACCTTTACCCTATCCCGAAAACCTATATATAAGTATATATGAATGTGTTCATGTGGTTTGACTGGTTTTAGACGTGGCATTATTTCATTATGAAAATGAATGTATGATATATTTATATGGATAAGAACAATCTCTTATTTCCTTAATATAATACACTATTTACTTTTTATTTATACAAAATATTAGGTAAGAAGACTGTATTCTAAGAAAATATTGGTCGTAAGATTTTATAAAAAATGTTAATATACTAGCACTTATAATTTTAAGTTATCCTCTTGTATGATTTTCAAATAAAATTGAAAAATAAAAACATTAAAATTTATTACTTAATTCAAGAACATGTGTTTGACCTGATGTTAAAATAAGCATTGAAATATATTATATTTTAATTTTAATTAGGACAATTTAAATAAGTTATGAGCTATTATTTTATTTTATAAAAATAAAAAATATAATTTTTTTAAAAATGTTCTCTATTATCATTTTCTATCGTATTTATTTAAAAATGTTAATTTCATTTTTTTTGATAAACTAATTAAATACTAATAAATATATTTAAAACTATAATATTGGGCCTAAAATGGGCCCTTCATTATCTAGTTAAAAGGTTAAAATACACTTATTTGGAATAAAAGATTATAAATCTCAAATTAAGTTTTTAAAATTAGATAAATAAATTATTAACTTCAATTTTTTTTCTATATCATATAAATTGAAATAAGAAAAGTATCATTTATTGGTTTGTGATAGCACAAGCTCTTATGTCTAGTTTTGTGTTAAAAATAGAAATTTTTGGTTATTTTTGGACAATTTAATACTTTCTCCGTTACTAAATACTTGTCACACTTATTAAAAATAGATATTCCATAACATATGTTATTTAAAAAAATTAAGACATAATGGAGTATGTTTTTCTCATTTTATTCTTAGCATATTTTTCATTTATTGAAGAGAGATCATACTTTCAATAATTAGAGAAACTAAAGAGAAATAATTAAAAAAATAACGATATGGTGTAATCCATAATTCTTAATGGAGCTGTAAATGAAAAATGTGACAATTATTTTAAACGGGGTAGAGTCCTAATGTTTAATGCAGTCTTTTCCTTTTATTGGATTTATTTAATGTTTGCTAACTATTATATGTACCCGTATGATGCGCGAATAATATTAAAAATTATTATTATTATTATTATTACTGCCATTACTACATATACGTGCTACTAGAGAAAATTGAAGGAAATGTGTCATTTAAGTCTTGAATAAAGGATTGGTGATATTGACCAACTTAAAGGATCAAACATAATTAGGAAACTTAATTAAGTTAATTGTGGACTTGATTAATACTTTCAAAACTTTCTAATCTTTTCAAAAATACAAATCAAGCCACACCCATCTCCTCTCCAAATCAACCATCTCTCTTCTCTCTCCCCCTTTCTATCTCAATTATTTCTCTTAAGTTTTTTCCAACCAATAATTCTGCAAATTTCTTCCTTCAATCTCCAGTGACTTTAACCTCTCGGCGATAAATAGTTGGGCTTTGAGTTCTTTTTCAACTTTCAATCTTCAATCAGCATGACAATATTACTCTCCGACAACAATAGCTTTGAGTTTTTCATCGTCCCTTTTCTTCTTTCACGGGTAAAATCTTAGGGATTTTTAGTTATTTAAAAAAAGGAACTTGAGCCAACCTCTCTTCTAGTATTGATTAATAATTTCAATATTTTCTGCTTAAATTTGAAATGGGGACTGAAGAAAAACCAAATTTCTGGTATTTCTTATTCTTCTCTTCTCTTTATGGAGTGAAAAATGATTTTTGTTGTTACTGTAGTTCTTGTTGTCGAACTGTTAATTCGATATGTTGGTGTCTGTTGAGTTTTTTTAAGTTTGGTTTTTGTTCTTTGCATTTTTACAGACAAAATAACAATTTTGGTATTTTTGGTCACTGTTGATATTCTTGGCGTCTGTGTTGTGTTATGTTGGTGTTGCTGGGTTGATTTGTTATTGTTCTTGGTAAAATGGTGTATTTGTTATTAAATGATGATATTGTTGTTATTCTATTGAATAAAATCGTGCTACTATTTTTTACCTGAAACAGATGAACCATATGATGTAACAATTAAACCATCTGATGTAACAGATAAACCATCTGATGCAACAGTTAAATTATCTTATACAACAAATGAACAATCTGTTGTTTGAAATCCTATCAATTATTCCAAGAGGATGAGATTTCCAAGACTTTGATTTTTTTCCAATAGATAATTCATCTGTTGCGACAAATAACGCTTCTATTGGAAGAAATCTAAATAATATTGACAGTTGATCTGTTGCATAGACCAATTCTTTATTTCAATAATTAAGAGATCTATTGAAAGAAATTGCAATAGTATAGAAACTATTTTTATTGTTTACAATAGATTGCTCTTCTGTTGCAATAATTTATTTATATATTGCAATAGTTGAACCATCTGATGCAACAGATAACCAATCTGTTGTTTTAAATCCTATCAACTATTCCAACAGGACTACATGTCCAAGACATTGATTTTTTCCAACAGATAATTCATTTGTTGCGACAGATGACGCTTTTGTTGGAAGAAATCTAAATAATATAGACAGTTGATCTATTGTACTGACTAGGACTGTATTTCAATAGATTGGTGATTTGTTGGAAGAAATCACAATAGTGTAAAATTTATTTTTATTGTTTACAACAGATTACTCATCTCTTTCAATAGGTTAGTTATACGTTGCAACAGATAACACACTTGTTGCAACATATGTGTAATCTGTTGGAATTGTTATTTTACTGTGTTGTACATATTAGATTTACTGTTATCCTTTTTCTAATGATGCTTTAATAAATTATAATCCTTTTTATTTTCCTATTATTTTTAGATAATATGGCTCCCAAAAGAAAAAAAAGCGAATCAAGTCCAAGTAAAGGAACAAGTGAAGTAGCTAGGCTACATCCACCACTCTATGAGCTTATTTTACAAGTGTTATCTCAATCAGAAGCATAAGATAATGAAAATGGGGATGAGGAATATTTCAAAGGAGATGATCCAAATGCTATTAGCCATTTCACTGGAGAGATGGTTAAAACCTTCTGCATTGATAGTTATCCTGTGAGAATACAGTGCGATGGTGCCACAGATTTAACTGGTGATTTCATGGTTAAGTCAGTCATGGAAAAATCTTTTGACGCCATTAGAAAAATACTTCAAGACCAAAAATTGGATGCTTAATTCAGGGATAGCTGCTTTGAGCAATATCTTAATTTGCCGAAGGATAATAATGCTCGTTTCCAAATGAAAATGGTATTTGATCTTCTTAAGCATAGGTTTATATATGAAAATAAAGATAAGATAGATGAGGTGTGGATAAATTATTATGGCATGCCTGTTTGTTTTTGGTTCGAAGGAGTTTGCCATATTTACTATAAAAAAAATATTACCCTTTTTCTCCTTCTGAATTAATAACTTTTCTAATCCTAAGAAAAGCACCCCGCACACCTAAAAAAGACAGAGGCAAGTCAAGTGATGGTGATGACTTGGTGTCCCTTGTTGGTCCAAGCTTCAAAAATAAAAATCTGATAGAAGAATTTAAAGGTAAAAGATTTTCAAAGAAGCACAAGCAATCATTGTGTTTGGTTTGGTTTATACATAATATTCTTTGGGTGAGAGACATTAACAACAACATACCACTCGATTTAATAAAACTCTCCAAGGATCTTGAGGCATTTAACAACTATCTTTGGGGTTATGAAAGCTTCAAAATGACTGTCAAATATTTGTTGACTCCGTTAACGCTAAAGACAGTCAACTTATATAGCTTTCCATGGGCTTTCATGTTAAATATTTTTATTATTATGATTCATTTGCCTTTTATTAAATAATAATTTTAATTTATTGGTGTTATTTTATAGGCTTTGGAATTTGAAGCTATTTCTTATTTGAGACAACAAGTGAACTATCAGGAAAAAGTTTTATGTCCAAGAATCCTGAGATGGTTGTCGACCAAAATCGATAAAAATACAAAATTTCTTGATCTCTTCAACCCATCGAAGGAAGCAGTAAGTCTAATTCTAGTTAAGTTTTTATTTTAATTAATGATTTTTTAAATGATTTAATCATCATTCTAATATATGTACTGATTTATTTTAGATTGTGCATCCGTGGCTTGTTTCGATCAATCGAGAGTTAAAGATGCCATGTTTTCTTACGTTACAGACTGTGCAAATTTTATCGGACCCTAAGGTCATCAATATAATAAAAATGGAATCATTTGGAGCAACAACCATCATAAGAAAAATAATTTTAGAGGGTGGGCTTGTTGTTGCTGATGGTGTTAGTGGTAATGGAGCTGTTGGTGGTGGCAGTGGTAGTGGCAGTGGTACTATTGTTGGGGCTAATATTGCTCCTCTTGCAGTTTTTGAAACAACAAACCATTTTATTTATGATCATACTAATTTTACAGATTTTTCCCCTCCAGGCGAATGTTCTGCATGCAAAAGTCAAGGCTGCAAGACGAAATATGCTGGAATGATTAATGCTATTAAGGCATTAACTGCTTCTGTAAAGTAATTATATCTAAGAGGGGTGTCATTCTATCAAAGAGAATTTCATATCCATACACTCCATTAGAGATTAAGGCGGCTAAGAGGAGGAGAAAGAAATTTTCAAGGCATCATCAAGCATCGAAAAAAGTAAAATTGAAACTCGTCTGTCTCTGTCTTGCACTTTTGATCTATGTACATGGGCCTCAGGAGAGCAGCATGAGCTGAAGAAGGTAAATATATATTATCTGTTCAAACAAGCAAATAGACTACATATCTGTTGCAACAGATGACACATCTACTAAAAATTATCAAACAGATATATGCATCTGTTGCAATAGTTGACTAACCAATTGCGTCAAACAAATTATCTATTACAACATATGTCTCATCTGTTTTAGTAAATCAAATAGGTCTTCCTACTATTTTAATTTATACCAACAGATGGCCTATCTGCTACAACAAATGGGTCATCTATTGGGACAGACTTCCTACTATTTTAGTTTGTCCAAATAGATGAGTAATATTTGCAACAGATAGGTCATCTGTTAGAAATTATCATACAGATTTTCCTCCTATTTTGATTTATCCCAATAGATAATCCATCTATTGCAGTATCTGACTCATTTGTTTAGACAAATTAAAATAGGAGGAAGACCTATTTGATTTGCTAAAACAGATGAGTTAGTATCTCTGTGATTAGCATTAACAATTTTGGATTTTTAGGTGGATGTCACAGTAGAAGCTATTGTTGAACAACATAATATCACAGTTGATAATCCATCAACTGCTTCCAAAGATGAAGAAAAAGTGAAGTCTGTCATTTCGGAAGAATGAAAGAATTACCCATTTGAAGGGTTCAACATCTCAAATCAGGCTACAAAAAAACTAACAAAGTTGATCGATGACTATTCAGAATGGATTGCCGATGGGCTGTTAAAGCTTCATACCAGCAGGTAAATAAATCATTTTTAAGGATATTGATTTATATAGTTCTTGCTATAAAAACATGACATTAACACATATAAATCATGCAGAAAATAAAATAATAAACACTGTAAAGTGAATGAATCAGGTCTTCGTTCTGATATGTTCGACTTTGTTGTTCACATCCCATAATGAAGAATTGGTTCTATTTGATGTCACAGTCCCAAACTTGTTGGAATTATGAGGTTTAAAATGTCATACATCTTACCATGAGTACTTTATTTAATTGTATCTGTATTTTAATTTTACTGTCACATAATCTGAAATGTTTGATTTGATAATATAAATAGCACATTGATGTCATTTTTTACTACCTCCAAAAGAAGTCCAAGTTGCAAACACAAGAACAATACAGATACATGATATGCAATTATTTGTACAAAGCTTACATCAATAATGTGTACGATAGGTATTGTCAACAATAGCTGAAAGTTTCTCGAAATGAAGAATGCTTACTCAATATCATCAAAGGTTTTAGCATTCTAGTTGGCTTACCTTGGCATTTGGTCAACGAAGTGTACATCCCAATCAACTGTGGTGATGAATTACATTGGGTATTGGTTGTCGTCGTTCTAAAAGAGAGGCATATTTGAGTTTACGATCCAATGTCGAGAAGGAGACATTCTCGGTCATCATTTGAGATACAAAAGCTAGTCAAAATATTGCCTACTTACCATGATGTAAGTGGCTTTTTGGACCAAAAGGTTTGTACTGATTGATCGACGATTGAAGCATACTGGGATAAAATGGGTAATCTATTTGATATAGAATATGTTAAAGAAATTGCTCAACAACCCATTGGTAGCCTATAAGTATCAATCAAGTATCATGATTTAGTTTCATTTAATAAATTTCACAACACTTACATTAATTGCAAGATATAGATTATATGATTTTTACAAACGCAGGAATTGCGGTCTTTTTGTTGCTACTTATGCCAAGTATTTGAGAGATGGATTACAAGTACCAACTGATGGACTTGATTTTGGATTACTCCATAAAAGATGTGTTACTCTTTTATGGAAATACAGAGAAGCAAAAGGTCAAAAATAGTATGCAAGCGACATTAAAGATCCACGACAATCAAAGCCAAATTCCATAGCACCAGATGAAGAACAACTTGTCCATATTGAGTAAATCTTTACATCGTGAGTCTGTCAAAGTAATAACCTCTCCTTAGGAATTGTTGGCACAAAAACTTAAATTGTTGATTTATTTATTGAATAGATCATCTGTACCCATAATAATTTTTTTTACATTTTATTTATTTGTTAATTTGTTTCATGTAATATCTGAAGGCTTCAATTTATTTTATTTTTTCTACTTTATCCTTAGACTTAAACTTATTAATTGAAATGGAATACTAGATTCGAATATTGCAACATATAATGTATCTACTGCAACAGACGACATATCTTTTGAAAGTTATCAAACAAATTTAGACATATATTGCAACATGTAGGTCATCTATTGAAAATTATCAAACAGGTCTTTCTACCATTTTGATTTATTCCCATGGATGACCGATATGTTGCAATGGATAGACTTAGATATAAACACCAACATAATGCAACATATGACCAACCTATTACAACAGATAAACTATTTGTCAGAAAGCTAGACTATCCGTTACAACTGATAGACAATTTGTTGCATTATAAAAAATTTAATTTTCATCCAATATAAAAAACTGTCATGAAATAAAAATTGTCATGGTGTTTGTGTTTCTACATCTTTATTTTTATACACATTCTCCAAGCATTTAGTTAATACCCCATACGCCCAAACCTTTTGCATCCTTGCCACAGCGTTGCCGCATAGAAAGGTCATTGGCTTGGCCATTTCTGCACCGGTCAGTAAACACTCGATGTGTGCAAGCGCGTATAACCCGCATGCGGCACCATTTTTATTTTTTTGAAAGTTTATTATCCTTGTTTCGACCTTTAAAATCCCATGTTTGCTTCAATAGTTTTGCTGATAAATAATTCATCAGTCCACTCTGCCTCAATAAGCTGGGGAACAATGCCAATAGTGGCTGCATCTTGGTAAGAAAATATACCTCATCGAAGACAGGCAAGTCACTGTCATAAACCTTCATCATTCCCTCCTTGGTCAGTATCTTAACAACCAAAAAATATTGTCTCCATGTTTATGATTGAAAGGATCTTCTTTGTTTGGGTCCAATCCTTGCCGTGTAGATATGGCCTCTTCCCTCTAATATAATTAATCATATCTTCATCTCATTCGAACCCAAAAACCAATGAATAAAATCCCGAGCCAGTGGGAGTTGACGCTATCTTAATGAGGTCAGCATACCAATTCTTGAAATTATTGTAGAAGTTGAGGTCCATTATCTTATCGGCAATATTATAAGCTTTCGGGTATGTTAATTGTCTTCCCCTCAAAAAGAGGAGAATTTCATCAACATACTATGATATAAGAAGACAATTTTTAAATAGGTTAGTAATTTTAAAAAAAGAAAAACAAAAGAGAAAGACGTAATGAATGATCCATCTGTTGCACAGGGTTCTCTAAATCTGTTAACAGATTACCGATCTAATGCAACTTATACAAAAGATGGGTAATCTGTTGCAACAGAACCATGGCCAGTTACACAAGAATACCCAGATGTTACAACAGATGATCCATATCTATCATCTTCTTTATGGAGTAGATTAGAATTCTAGGTTAGGAAAACTAAACTTACCTTTTCCACGTACCACTGATGCATATCTGTCATATTCTGAAGTCTTGGGGGAGAAAGGTATGCATGATGAATTCTTTTGTGCATTGCTTGGAATTCATGGTCTTTTGCAGAGCAGCCTTCTGTTTGGCGTCAAGTTCCATGTATATGTCCACCCTCTTCAATGGTTCCTGAACTTCGTCATCTTTTGGAGAGGAAGGAGTTGCAATTTTTTTTGTTTCATAATTGAGAGTATATGTCTAACCGCCATTGTAGGAGTGTATGGTGCACTCAATTTCTTGTATGGGATAACACCCCTCTTGGATTTTAATTCCTCAACAGCTTTAGCGATAGCCTCTACCTTTTCAGAGAGTTTATCCTATATGTTCATATACTCTTGTATTTGTAATGAGAATATGAGGGTAAAGAGGGGTGAAAGGGACCACTATAGGGGTTAAAGGGATCGGTGTAAGGGTGAGAGGGACCAGTGTAACGGGTGATTTCAAATATATTTATTTTTTATTAAGCATAAACATGATTATCATCATGACTGACAGTAGAATCAACATCAGTATGGCTGCCACCAATATTAACAACTCCACCAGCAACACCCCTAGAAGCAACTCCTGCACAGTAGGCAGTGCACGATCCATGGATGCACAACCTAAAAGAAAGGGTAGATACGTTTAAATCAAATAATAATTTGCAGCCAATTAGAAAATGTATTAAAACAGACAACTTGTGTAATAGATGATCTTTATGGTGCAATAGATGATTCATATATGGCAACAGATTAACCTTTCATTGCATCAGATTACCCATCTATTGCATCAGTTGTAGTAGATGGGTAATCTATTAAGTTGGGTTCACAGAACCAAAGTAATATATGGGTAATCTATTGCGAAAAATGACTCATCTATTACAATAGATTACCAATTTGTTACACCATATAGGTAATCTATTCAGATAAATTGCAACAGATTACCAATTTGTTGCAATATATAAATTATCTATTTCAATATCTTTCCTTGAGTCAAATTATTTTACTTGAAAAAAGACTTACTGCATCATTCGGAGGGTTAAAGAGATCAACCTCCTTAATTCTTGTGTTTCTCTTTGCAGCCAACCACTTAAGGATTCTTGAATAAGAAACCTCATCAGGGTAATACTTGACCTGCTTTTAGAGGGGAGGAATGGCTTCAAATTCCCAAGCCTAAAAATGTAAATAGGAAGCAAACCAAAATAATTCATAATAATTATTCAATATAAACTAATGCAAGAGTATACAAATAGTGATTAAATTTACCATGGAAGCCCAAGGAAAGCCGTACAAGGTGATCGTCCTTGGGGATAGCTTTTTCAATAAATATTTGACAGTCAACTTATAGCTGTCACATCCCAGGGATAATTGTAGAATTTTTCAAGATCCTCAGCAAGCTCCAACAAATCATCTTCTATGACTTTGTTGACGTCTCTTACCAATATAACGGAATGAAAAACCAAACCAAGAATAATTTCTCCTTGTACTTATTTTGTTTGGTTTTATCCTTGAGATATTTTAACAATATCATGGGCCTGTAGTCACGTCCATCAATGTCCAACAACCCATCTATTTTTTCCTTGTGTTTGTTGGTTTTTGTGGGTGGTCGCTTGGACAATGCCTTGCCTTTATTTAATGGTGGAGGTTTGGCTATCCTACTTGCCTTGGACAATTTGAGGGGTGCTTTCTTGATGAGAGGTTCTTTTGGACGATCGCATATCAAGCCTGTCACTATGGCAAACTCTTTCATGCCAAAAAAAACTGACATTCCATAGTAGTTAATCCAGATTTCATCCATCTTTTTGCCCCCCTCCTTTAAATCTTTATCATCCCCCACGTACTTGATCCTGTGCTTGAGAAGAACATATAGCATGCTAATTTAGAAACAGGCATTGTTGTCCTCAGGCAGCTCAAGAAAGTGTCCAAAACAACTCTTCTTAAAAAATTCCTCAAGTTTTTCATTCTTCATAGTATCCCTAAATTTATCAAAAGGTTTCCCAAATTGAAATTTAACTACAAAATAACCAGTTAGTTTTGTAGGGTTATCTATCGGCATCTCAATATGAAACCTGTCAATACTAATAGTTTTGATAGGATCATGATGGGATTTCAATCTTAATTCATGCCACATTGGCGATGCATTATCATCATGTTGATCATCATCATATTTCTCACTTTTTACTTCCTCCTCTTCTTGTTTATCTTTTTCTTCCTCCCCTTCACTTTTATTTTCCCCACCAGCCTCTACATACCTTTCTCTACCTCCCTCAATATCTTTTTCAGAACTTTCCTCAGCTTCATTTTTTCCTGACTGAGATTGTTCAGAAAGTTCCTCCGAATCCATCTGTACTCTAGCCTTTTTTATTAGGTGGTCAGAAATTGATCTACTTTAAATTTTTTTCTTTTGGGAGATATCTTATAACTACAAACAACAAAAAATAAAAAAACACATTACAATTAATGTCTGCATATTTTTTAAAAAAAATTAAGACAAATTTCAATATATTCTTATACGCCAAATTACAAAAAATTATTCCAATTGATAACCCATCAGTTGGAAAAGATGAATCATCTATTATGATAGATACAAAACCTGTTGCAACAGATGAACAGCTTGATGGATGAAATCAAAATAATCTTGCTACTGGTTTGTCTTATGCCAATAGTTGAACAATTTGTTGCAACAGATGGGGGATCTGTTTTAAGACTTATGTTAATGTCTCCGAACAGATGTTCCAACTATTGCAATAGATGGGCCACCAACACCAATGCCATCACCACCAACACCACTACGACCACCAATACCACAAATACCAAGACCACCAATACAACCACCAAGATAACCAACACCACTACTAATACCACCAACACCACTACCAATGGCACTAATACCAACACCAGGACCACCAACACAACCACCAAGAGCACCAACACCACCACCAATACCAACACCAACACCAAGACCACCAACGCAACGACCAAGACCAACACCACCACCAATACTAACACCATAAACACCATTACCAAAACCACAACACCACTACCAACACACCAACAAGACTACCAACACCACCAACAAGACTACCAATACCACCAATAAGACAACCAACACTACCTCCAATACCATCCAATAATAACATAATAGTCACCAAAATACTACAATAAAAACTAGGGTTTTCTTGGGTTTCTTTCATGTTTTTAGCATCAAAACTCTAAATTGCTAACCCATTCTCGAAGATAATACAACTAAAAGTGTTTTTTTCATCATTAACTAAAAAAAACCCTAATTTTATAAGAAAAACCAAATATGGGAATCTTCTCTAACTCGGTTACCTGTGAAGATAGAGAAAATAATGGATACAAGCAAGAATGAAGTCAAAAATAACAACTACGTAATGTGAAATGGGAAAAAATTGATCTGTTGTGAAGAGCTGAGCAATATGCTGAGTAATTATTGTTTGTATTATTGAGAGAGAATAAAAAAAAGTGAGAACTCAAGATTTGAAATGATGAAAAGTTTTTTTTTGCAAATAGATGATTCGTATGGGTTAATATGTATTTTGGAAAAGAATAACAGGTTTTGAAAATGTTAATTTGATCTGAATTGATCTTAATTCATTTTTTCAAAGAGTTAAATTTTAATTGTTTCATCATTATAAATTGTATTAAATTTAATTGGAACACTGATGAATTTAATATTAGCTTAAACAATGGCTTGATATGAATTATTTCAACTAAGATTGATCGATTGACGACTCAGGTCAGAATACCAACATCATGCAATTGCAATGACTCAATTTAAATTGTAGTTGACCCTATGAACTCATCCCTAGTTCTAGTAAAATAAATTAGGCATTACAAACAATGGCTTGATATGAATCATTTCAAATAAGATTGATCGATTGACAACTCAGGTCAGGAGGAATGCAATACCAACATCATGCAATTGTAATGATTCAATTGAAATTATAGTTAACTCTATGAACTTATCCCTAGTTCTAGACAATCAATTTAGGTATGAAGTTGAACCTATGAACTCAATTGAAATTGTATTAAAACAGAAGGTCAACCTATTACAACATATGACTTATCTGTTAGACAATATCAAAAAGATTAAAAAAAAAAACCATTGTAACAAATAACTTATATATTGGAAATTTTCAAATAGATAAGGAAATCTGTCGCACCGGATTTCTTATCTGTTGTAAATTATAAAATAGACATTTCCATCTATTACGATAGATGAATAAATTGTTGAAAATTTTCAAAAAAATATTTACATCTGTTGCAATGAATGACTTACCCTTTTTAAGATCTTGTTTTATTTTAAAGCAATTTTCTATCCGAAATAAAAAAGATAAAATAATAAGGCGATAAAAAATATTTTTTGGATAACTCAAAAATCTCCTCCTTGAGTTGTCATAGCTTGTCTTTTTAATGTCAGTCGTCCCTCTTGCCCCTCAAAGTTATTAATGAATATTTAAATCTATCTCTATAATTATCTCTCCTTTATCCATTAATTAATTCATCTCTCTTCTTTTTCTTTCTCTCATCTTTAAGGGTAATCACAACCGTATCATTTTTTTCTCTCTTTTCTCTACTTTTATGCATGAGGATCCTTTCGGATCTCAATAGATCTATATCTTTTCTCGATTGAAATTGGTGTTTTGATCCCTTTGCTTTTGACATTATAAGTATGGCTCACTATTGCTCTATCATTCTCGTCTTTGTTCTTTGCATGGTATTTAAATTAGTTATTTACATCTATTATTTTTATTGATTTACCCATTACCCATATCCTAATTATTGAGAAAATTAAAGGAAAGGTGACTTTTAAGTCTTGAATGAACGAACCATTATTTTTATTAAAATATGCAAAAAAAAAGTCATCTGTTGGGAGAACTTAAAAAGCCTTATTGACAGTATCTTTTTTTGTATCTCGTTTGTTTATTTCTTTGTTCTTAATGTTGTTATTAATATTGGTGGTGGGATTAGTGTTGCGGGAATATGTGGTGTTAGTGTTGTTGATGATGTTGAAACACATGGTGTTATTTCTTTGTGGTTAATGATGTTGTTGATGATGTTTTTGATGATGTTGTTGATGTTGTTATTGATGTTGGTGGTGTTGCAACAAATTTCCTAACTATTATAACTGATGAATCAGCTGTTGGAATATATCCAATAGCTCTTCCAAGAGATGACCCATCTGTTATAATAGACGGATCAACTATTGGAATAAATCAAATCACTAGTAAGGCTGGTTTGATTTATTCGAATAGATGACCCATATATTGCAACATGCCGGCCATCTGTTGCAACAA
>NC_061115.1:56860439-56871342 GCF_002878395.1 Capsicum annuum
TGGGGACATCTTGATAATTCCTTTGTTATGATTGCTATTTATTGGTTGCAAACAACAAATTCCGCCTTATGTTGATTTGTTCAAACTGAGAAATAAACTAAAGGTAGCGAATTATCAACAAGAATTTGGGAAGGTTAAGCTCCCATATAATGATTAATGTTGTAACAAAATTGATCAACTTGAGATAAAATTAGAATGAATAGAATGATTTCCTAAGTTCGAGAGAATTAGGGAGTTCAATATCTAGGCAGGTTGAGAAACACTTAGATAGACTGTCAAAACTGATAATTTGGTTTTTCCCATAAGTCATGAGAACCTAATACTACAGTTATTATTTAATGGGGATTAATAATCATAGTGATCACAACCCTAGTTTCTCTTTATCATTGATTTAAACCATTGAAATTTTAGCTTTGAGTTCTAAAGCAAGTCGAAACTTGATTATTATTTGATTGATAAAAACCCCCCATTTTATCTTTTCACAATATTTGTTTAAATTCAACTTGTAGTTATAGTTTTAAATTAGTTTAATCGTCACTCACATTGTTCCTCGTGGATTTGACCCCAACTCCAAAGTTGGGTAAATATATTGATGACGACTGCCTTACACTAAATTGATGTGTAAGTTTGAGCGTTATCAGTCATGTCAGTCGCAGTAAAAACAAAAAGGCTTGGGGTTTCTGCCCAATTTCATACATTCTTGTTTCCACTGCTATTGACCTAATCGGAACCACAAACAAAAGGCGTGAGATTCTATTTAAAATTCAGAAATTATCGCCTTAGCTTGATTCCTTATTTTAACTTTAGAAGTTCTTGGCACAAGTTTTCATTCTTTATTGTACATCATTTCAACCCTTGGTCCACGCAAAGCTGTTTTCTTGGTGTTTTGTTATTTTCTCTGTAGGTGATCATTCCAACCATGCTACTACTCACAGTTCCCTAGTGAAGTGTCCAGCTGCAGTATTTTTCTTTGAGTGAGACAACTGACTAATTTTCATTTATGAATACACTTTCATATTTGCACTTGATTCAGATTTCTCATGTTTTAAGTCAATTTCATCGGCCAGATTCGCAAGAAGTTTCTTGTTTGCTACCTTATGTTTCCTCTTCAATTAGGTCTCAGATGATATAGTTTTTCATTAACTTCCTTTTCCCTCGCAGGTATTCTCCTACAGCTTCTTTTGGCGTATAATCATCTTCTCGAACAATCCATCCATATAAAATTTGGGCTAGGGGAATTGATATTGATTTTTCGTTCTTATTTGCTGCAGTGGAAGGCTTCGAAGGCCTTCTCAAAGTCCAATGCACCCTTAATGTCAGTCCAATCACTATTGGATCTCTGCAATAACACCAAATATTGATCCCTTCTCAAAACTTGACACGCATAAACATGACCAATAACTGTCACTAAATCATAACAGGGTATCGAAACCATCTTTATAGTCCCTTGGTCTTATTAATTAGAGCCTATCAAACATAACTATACAATGTAGGATCATGTTCGAATGATCAATGCCTAATCGGTTAAAAACTGCATTCACAAATTTATTGTACTTTGTGTATGTTGTCGTGATAACCTTTTCAGTAATACATAAATCCCACACATGAAAGTGGATTCATCCATCTGCATGCACCTTATTCTTCCTAGCACATCTATGGCTTAATTTGAATAAATAGATGACTAACCTGTTGCAACAAATAACACATATGTTAAAATCATCACACAATTATAGACATCTATTACAACAGATGATAAATATGTTGCAATAGATAACTTATCTATTGGAAATAATCAAACAGATATATATACATTTATTGCAACAGATTGCCAATATGTTGTAAATTATCAAACAGATGGAATATATTTTGCAACAGATTACCCATCTGTTGGATTTATTTTAAAGCAATTTTTTTTCAAAATAAAATAAAGATAAAATATTATATTTAGATCTATTTTTTAATTTACATAATCAAAAAGCCACCAGTTTTATTTAATTAAGGGATGTAGTTATTAAAAAGAGGCAAACAGTCATGGTTTTTTGACAAACCCATTCAAATTCAATCCTCTATAAATAGGTCCCTCCTTACTCCTTTAGTCTACTCCACTTCTAGATATGGCTGACCCGAATTTGTATAAGGTGATTCTGCGTTACTCCTTGCGGGAACTTGTAGGCAGATTCATGAACTCCGGTGGAAATTGGATGCCATGAGAGCAAGGCTGAGGAGGGCCCTGTTGCTGCCCCATGACAATTAGCCAGTTGACAATAATAATAATAATAATAATAATAATAATAATAATAATAATAATAATAATTAGGTTATGTTTTTTTCTTTTAGTGTATGTATTTTGTTTTATTATATCGGATCTACCTAAGGGAGGAACCTAATGTATGTTTTATTTTTTATTCTATATGTGTATATAATGGATTAAAAAATCTATGTATGTTTGGTTGACTTCGGCTTTTTAATTCTTATTTATTTTTCATTATGTCTATTCCTTATTCTTAACATATCGATGGTTAGAGGTAGGGATTGAGCATTTGTTGCAATGGATGGACCAGATATTGCAACAGAAAATTAATCTGTTGCGATAGGTGGACCATATGTTGCAACAGATGGTTAATCTATTACGACAGATGGACCATATATTGTAACAGATGGATGTAAGAGTTGCAACAATTTAATAAAAATGGTTATATTATTAAAATTCTTAAAAGACATGACTTTTCACAATAATCAAAAAGTCATTAGTTAGATTTAATTATGACTTTCACAATAATCAAAACGTCACCTGTAAGATTTAATGAAGGAGGTGAACAGTAATGACTTTTTGCCTACCACATTCAGATTCAATCCTCTATAAATAGGTCGCTCCATACTCGTTCATTCTACTCCACTTTATTTATTTCTTGCATTTGGTCTTTTATTACATCTTCAACCACTTGTCTTTAAAAAACAGATTCCTTTCTCATTTAGGTAAGTTTTTTGTGTGTGTAAATCTACCAGTTGGTAGTATACGTTGTATTATATTTGGACTCATTTTTTTACTTTTGTGTTTATATTTTTTGTCAATTCATCTGTTTCTAGATATGGCTGATCATGTTGGGAATTGCTATTCTGCATGACACCATGCGGGAACTTCAGAGGAAGGTTAATTAAATCCAACATAAGTTGGCCACTCTGAGAGCAAGGATGCTCCGAGAGGTTCGCAGGCTAAGGAGTGCTCTGCTGTTGCCTGTTGACGATTGGCCTACTGAGAATAATAATAATAATAATAATAATAATAATAATAATAATAATAATAATAATCATTAGGTGATTTTTTTTCCTTTAGAGAATATATTTTTATTTTTCTATATCGGATCTACCTACCTAATGTATTTTATTTTTTGTTTAATGAAAAATTTATGTTGGTCGAGTTTCACTTTCTAATTTTTATTTAATTTTCATTCTGTCTATTTCTTCTTCTCAACAAACATGTCGACGGTTGGACGTAAGGAACAATTTTGAATCCAGTACCAGTAGCAAGAGTTTTGAGTTCTTTCAACAAATGGATCATATGTTTAAATAGATAGGTCATCTGTTGGATTTGTGGCAGGAACTGCATTGTGTTGCTCCAACAGATGTTGCAACAGATTGGTTATCTGTTGGAGAAACACATTCCAATTTGATGAACTGTATTGTGTTCTTCTAGCAAATGTCTATCTGTTGCAACAGATGGGTAGTCTACTAAAAAAAATTTTAGGTCTATGTATTTAGTTCATGTTTTACCTCTTTTTATTAATGCACAAGTTAAAAAAAAATTTAGGTCTATGTATTTACGTTCACAATAATAATTTAAAAATATCAAAGTCCATAACAGACAACAGCACAAGTTTTACTATTACAACTTGTGGTACCTAATTAAAGACATTTGTTATTGATCCCTTCATTAGTGTTACCTAAATAAAGACATTTGTTATTGATTTCTTCATTATTGGTACCTAAATAAAGGCATTTGTTAAAAAAGGTTAATAATGACATCATAATAAAATTAATAATGATTTTATAGCGCCATAACATGAACCCCAATAGATGAGTAATCTGTTGCAACCGATGAATAATATGTTGCAACAGGTAAGTTATATGTTGCAACAAATGAATCACCTGCTGGTAATTCATGTTACAGTACTATAGAACCTGAAGCTAATTCTAACAGATGAGTCATCTGTTGAAAAAGTTGACTCATTATTGCAATGGGTTATACATTTGTTGCAATAGATAAATAACTTATTGGGACAAATTAGTTACTTGTTGCAATAGATGACTCGTCTATTGGAATCGAGTTTAGGTTATATTGCAATAGCTGAGTAATTTATATCAACAGATGACTCCTCTGCTGCAACAGATAACTCTTTTGTTACAACAGATGACCCATCTGTTCGATTATTACAGCACTATAGAATCATAAATATGAATCCAATATATGATTCTTCTGTTGCGACAGATGACTCATCTGTCTCAACAGATGAGTCATTTGTTGAAACAGATGAATCTTTTGTTGGGTTCATATTTATGGTTCTATCCATTATTTTAAAAACAACAGTAGTTGTGTACCCAGATGAGATATTCAACTAAAAATCATAAATTTACTTACCAACGTCATTTATGAAGTAATGCCAAAGTGATGAACAAAACTAAATTTGACCTAAAAAATTGGTTAAGTAGAAGCAGTAGCGGTAACAATAACAGCAATGGTAAACAAGAAGAAGATGATTATGATAATGAAGAAGATGATGATGATAATGAAGCACAAGATAATGAATAAAGCAGCAGCAACAATGAACAACAAGAATGGCGGAGAGAGACAAAACAACAATAATGAGAAAAGAGAGAAAGCACGTTTTTATTCCTTCTGTTTCTAGTTATATTAGGTCAACATTTGGATCAAAGTGTAAATTAAAAAACTTATGGGCTATTCTCAAACTTTTTCAATTTTCTTAATCACTAATAAAGTAATTGTCACCTACACTCAATTATTAAAACTTCTCACTTATACCTCATTTTCAAACTCTTTGTCTCTTTTAGCTAAATTGCCCATGCTACTACTACTATTACTACTTCTACACTATTAGTTATTACTAGTTTCACCGCACATGTAACTTTTGATTATTTAAAATTAAATGATTTTGTCTATTACAATGATTTTTAATAAAGTGCAAAAAGTTCAAATTACTTCTCAATGATCCTTCACACTTTAATATAATAATGTAAACATAACATATATTTTATTGTAAGCACATATATATTTTACTACAAAAAATTTTAAGTGGTTAATGGATCGTTACTTTTGCATTGGTCATGCGGTACTCTTTTTCTTGTTGCTAGAAGCTAAGAGAGACGCATCGATTTGAACCATATTTGTAGTACGATTATTTTTTTCTATATTTAAAATCTTTTTTTATTTTTAAAGTTAAATCCTTACAAAATCTTTAATGACTTACTTAAAACTTTTAAAAAATTGGCACTTCTTATATTTTTCTTATTCTAGTATTTTTAAATTTATTTCTAGATTTTTTAAATCTACTTAAAATCATCTTTAGTTGATTTAGAATTTTTAAACTAATGAAAAATGTATTAGTTGTCATTAATTCTAATGACTTCTAATAAGAAAAAGTTTTACTATAAATATTTAATTAGTTTTAAATAATATTTTTAAGGCCCTTCACACTATATTGTAAATGAGTTAGAGCAAAGTGGGGAGTGAAAAGCAACCAAATAGCGAGGGGGTCATTTCAATTTCTCCTTATATTCCTTTTGGATTTTACTTTGGCATTTCATATTTTAGACTTTCTAAAGGTGACTATCTTGCCATTAATGAGGTGATTATATTTCCATTAATTATCTTCGAGCTAATTCTAAAGATTAAAATCCCACAAGTACTTTATATATCTCAACAACGCAACTACTGATGAGAATTGATTGATATATATATGGTCCCTCCTACATTAAGCTTACTTAAAGTGATTAAAATAAAATTAGGTATTAAAGCTACTCCTAAACCAAAATCTTATAACAAAAATGTAATAGAATTATAACCTAAAAGTATGATCAGTTCGGCAACTAATAAGGTGATCAAAAGTAAGTTCCTTGCTTGGTTGCAAGGAATTAAAAGAGAAGAATATCTCGAAAGCTAATTTGTCTTTAAAGATTTGTTCTGTAATATCATATCTTTATTATCATCTTCATCAATCTTCAACAACCTTATATAGTCAATATTAATGCACCTAGAAAGCAAATAGTAAATGTTATTAGGGTATTTTCTTGACAGATTAAAACAAAAGATAAGCTAAACATCTAAGAAGCGATGGAATCAGAAGAAGAAAAGGGTAGTATTGTTTTTAAAGAAACTTCGGATGAGGAAAAAACTTTTTTACCTCTTCACCTATGTCTTCCCCATCTCCAATTTTCAGCTCTTCTCCATCTAGTAATAGCATTTGTGGCATGCATTAGTTAGATTTCTAAAAAAAATAAAAAGTAAATATATGGCTAGATCATTAATTAATTACATAAAGTAACTATCAGTCATATGCAAAGACAAAATAAACTTTAACTTCGAACTATCAATCATATGCAAAGACAAAAATAGACATATTCAATTTATTCAGTAGTGTTTGTAGCAAGGACAATAAAAAGTTGAATAATTTTCTTCATATATCAAAGCCTTAATATATTTGTTGAGGTAGCATATATCCGATGAAATACTCTGTGTGAACAAACTAATTCGAAACAATACCACTTTGCATGTATTTATTCTTCCCATTTAAATAATTCTCCGTAAAAAATTGATATACAACAGAAAGCTATATAAATGTACAAATGTCATTTCGCACGTAGACAAAGAAAATGAGAGACAAGGAAGGGATAATCTTCATATGTTTTATTTGATGAAAATTGCACACATTATAACGTGAGAAATAATGCTAGAGTATGTCCTAATATTTAAGCTTCCTTTTCCAAAATCAAAACAACATTTATTAGTTTTCCTCATGGCTCAAAATTCTTTACGTGTTCGATTTGTGTAGTAGTAATTTTCCTGAACTTTGGCCAGCTTGCACAATTATTCTGTAATCAATCCATATGTTTTGGACTCTCCCATGGAAAAATTCCATATTTGTCATTGAACAATTCCATTCTTTCAACTAAGAACTGTTAAAAGAATGATTCTGGTTTCGACCTTTTCTTTTTTTGCAGACTTGTATGTGACTTTAAGAACTATTTTAGTGAAGATATCCCGTTGAGCTATTTCAAAATCATCATTACAATTTGACAAATCAAATTTAGTGAAAAGATGACTTGTTCTGCCCTCTGTCACTGTTTTCAATGTGAGCAAGCATCTATTTGGCCGCTCTTCAACATTTCTTCAAAAATTTTATGGTGAAACCTACAGAAAAAGAGTCTCACACACATGAAATCTATTTTGAAACGACAAACACAGAAAAGGAAAATAGAAAAAAAACTATAGAAGGAGTTGATTTCTCAAATGGTCACTCAAAAAATAGTTATTATCTTAGAAAGTCACCATTCTTCTTGATTCTAATATTTTTTAAACAAAGAGTGATAGAAACATTTTGCTTGATATGGAAAAATTTCAAGAAGAAGTCCTACAATGTGCTCCTAATTAAACCTTAATAAGTTGATATTTGACACTATGTTGTTTCTTAGTAGCATTGTAGCACTACTCCGAAGATACTTTTGTTGCATAACTTGTATGAACTGAAAAAATTCAAAAGCACTCTAAGACAAACTGCCTCACATACCTGCATTATTAAAGCTTTTTTTTTCTTTAAATTTGATGGATACATGTAATTTGAACTCCTTGAATGTCTTATTCTATTTTCTTCTTCCATTCACCATAAATTAACGAAACTAAGCATAAGAAAATCTTACCAATGGTGAGGGTACTATGTACAGAGGCAAAATGTCACATAGGCTTGAGAACTGATGAAGATTTTTCTCATACAATTCTTTAGCTTTCAGCAACACAACTTCCACAAAGAACATGGCAAAGAACAAAAGTGAGTACAAGTATCTTGATCTAAAGAAGTACACCAACATACTCCAGCGGATTGTTACTCTTTTCCTGGACTCGACTTCACCTCGGGGCTCAATTCTTCCAACTAAACCACCCATTATACTTTCTACAAAGTGCGATCAACTTTATGATCATCAACAACAAAATTTAGGTAATTTTTTTATCCCGAGTCGTCTGCTCTTCTCCTAGTTTTTCTTGTTTGAAAAGGCTTTATGCGGTATGTGAGACAGATGCAGTATATGCATCTGATGTAACTTCAAGAACAAATTTAAAATATTGTAAATTTACCTCGAATCATAGAAAATAGTTCTTGAAATCATTTGACGACCTCTTTATTCCCTAATCAAATGCCATCAAACTAATTAATTTTTGATATGAAGAAAAAAAAAGCTCACTTTAAGATTCCGTGCTAAAGAACAAATATATGCATCTGACATAACTTCAAGAACAAATTTAAAACATAGTAAATTTACCTCAACAATTCTCGAAATCTTTTGATGACCTTTTTATTCCCCAATCGAACGCCAATGAACTGATTAATTTCTATTATGAAGTAAAAAAACTCACATTATGATTTCATGCTAAAGAACAAACATATGAGTCAGCCATAAGTTCAAGAATAAATTTAAAATATAATGAATTTTTCTCAAATCGTAAAGAACAATTATCAAAATTGTAATAATTTGAAGACAAATTTCTTTTTGGAGGCTTACAGCAACGTTTGTATGTAGGGTTTGGTACAAACTATTTAACAAACTATTGCAGTAACATTTCGAGGCTTGCAGCAAGATGATTAGGTTAATACGGTGGACAAACTATTTGACTCTTAATGGGATTGAGTAGGTAATTGTTTTGTTAATTTTATTTTACAGAATAATTATTAAATAATTTAAGAAAAAGTGTAAAAAAACAGTTTTGTTATAAAGCAAGAAAGAATAAAGAACAAGAGCAGAGAGAAAAGAGAGAGTGATTCTTATTTCTTCTCTTGAGGATGAGAGAACATAAGATTGTGAATACAATGAACAAAACCCTTCTATTTATAGGAACAATTTACTCCTAGTTTGAGTAAAAGACAGATGCTTCAAATCCTAATAGATATCAAAGTAGACCTTGATAGATCTTGATAGACATTCACTATAATGTAAATACATTTATAACACTCCCCCTTGAATGTCTAGATAGATAATGTGCCTCGTTAAAACCTTACTAGAAAAAACCCAGTAGGAAAAAAAAATCTAGTGAAGGAAAAAGAGTACACATTTCTAACAATACACATATCGGCTGCCTCATTAAAAACGTTACAAGGAAAACCAGTGGGACAAAACCTCATAAGGTAAAAAGAGTATAACGCATATTAACTCCCCCTAATGAGAACATCCTTGAACCTTTGCATCCCGATCTTGTACACCATCTTCTTAAAAGTTGCAATTGAAGGAGACTTAGTGAATAAAATAGTCATATTATCACTTGAACGAATCCGTTGCACGTTAATATCACCATTCTTTTGGAGCTCATGTATGTAGAAAAGTTTTAATGAAGTGTGCTTCGTTCTATCTTCTTTTATGAATCCTCCATCAAGATGTGTTATGCATGATACATTATCTTTGTATAAAATTGTGGGTAGATTGTTATATGTCACACTACATTTTTCTCGAATGAGATATATCATGGATCTTAACCATACACATTCTCGGCTTGCTTAATGAATAGCTATTATCTCAGCATGATTCGATGAAGTGGCTACGATAGACTACTTTGTATATCTCCAAGATATTACAGTACCACCACATATGAACACATAGCCTATTTGAGATCGAGCTTTATGTAGGTCAGATAAGTACCTAACATCAGCATGACCAATAAGATTGGGACTGCAATCTTTAGAATAAAATAAGCTCATGTATTTTATCCCATTTCGATGTCTCCTAGTAGGAGTAGAAATATACCTTGCTAACATATTAACCAAAAAGGCTATAGGCCTTGTAGTATTTGCAAGGAACATGAGTGCCTCAATTGCACTAAGATATAGTACTTCATAACCAATTCAATTCGATATATTTTGAATTTCAGTAAATAATCTATTACTTTGAAAACTCTTCAAGAGTTCTAATGATTTTCAAGTTATAAGCCTATACAATATAAGGATTATAAATAAGTTTCCCAGAAACTTTTATATGCTTCAAGCATTTTGAATCCTTAAAAGTTTTTTTCATAAGTTTTGTCAAGTGACAATATTCAACATTTCATGAGTGACATCTTCAAGTGTCTCGACTGCAAATCAAATAAGTTTTATGCTTACCAAAATGCATCCTTTCATGTCACATGATAAATATTTCTACATCAGTATGCTTAAATAAATGTAGAATTCAGATCCTCGTAATCTTTCACAATATTGCACCAATATTGTGTCAAAGATATTGGTGATATATTATTTTGTATCGGTTCACAATGCGACATAACATTTTGAGATTTCATCACTTCATTATTTTCAAGCATATGAACCTTACATAAGGTTTCATAAAGTGTTATGTCGTAGGCTCTTTAAGAGTTCATTGCCTTCTTATTATGATTATTTGCTCCTTATTTTTCATTACATAAGGTTTCATGAAGAGTTATGTCGTAGGCTCTTTAAGAGTTTATTGCCTTCTTATTATGATTATTTGCTCCTTATTTTTTAAGGACTATTTCATTTGGAATCGATTAGTCTACCACGCTTCACGCATGCATAGCCTCTATCCTTTAGTAACATAAAATAAGAGCACTTGCGCTTAATATGAGATGTTTTTGGCATTTGACTTGAATTATCTTTTGGATGAGGATCTGGTGATA
>NC_061115.1:56874342-56880849 GCF_002878395.1 Capsicum annuum
TATAGTCTATAATCTATATCTATAATCTATATCTATATCTATATAATATATTAAAAGTGTGAAGATCCTAAAAAAAGTGATTGAACTTTTTGTCCTTTATTAAAAGTTTCTGGACAGATAAAATTATCTTTTTACTTATTTCCTCTGATTATTATATCATTATATTTATAACATTTAAAATTTTAAAATGCTAATTTTAATAAAAGGAAATCTCAAATTGGCAAAAAGAATTTTAAATTAGGCATGAATTTGCTTTGTAATAGGAGGATCTCTCATAAATTAAACAAAAAAATGTCAAATTGTCAAAAAAAAAAATCCTAATTAGGCGTGAAATTTTTCACTTAACTTAGTATTAGGACTCTCTCTTTCACTTAACTTAGTATTAGGACTCTCTCCTAAATAAACAAGACGTAAATAAAAGAATTTTAGGATTTATTTTTTTTACCAAAATTATTTCGTGATATAAAAGGAAAAAAAGATCCTTGAATTAATAGTTTTAGGGAGTTTGTATAATTCAGTCAGTATATATATAATCTATGCTGCGATTTTGAGCACTAACTGTAACTATGGATTTAATAGTTTTTACGAAGAAACTTAACAGGTATAATTTTATTGTTTTGATATCTCTATTACCATATTGTTTTGTTGTAGTTTACAGGTAGTAAATGAATGTCGGTCAACTTTGAGTAAATTTTTGAGTAAAGGTAAGATTTAATCATATTATTTTGATATTTCTATTATCTTATTATTTTTTTGTAGTTTACAGGCGTAGATGAATGTTGGTCGGTTTTGAGGTTAGTGTAAAGGTTAGGTTTAATTTTTGGATATCTCTATTATCGTATTATTTTGTTGTTGTTTACAGGTGATAGATGAATGTCAGACGACCTTGATGAAATTTTTATGGAAAGATTAGGTTCTGTGGTATTGTTTTGATATCTCTATTATCGTATTGTTTTATTGTAGTTTACATGTAGTAGTTGAATGTCAAACGATTTTGAGGTTAGGGTAAATGTTATGTATAATTTTGTGATATCTTTGTTATCATATTATTTTGTTAGTGTAAAGGTCAGGTTTAATTTTTTGATATCTCTATTATCATATTATTTTGTTGTAGTTTACAGGTAGTAGATGAATATCGGTCGGCTTTGATGAAATTGTTGTAAAAATATTAAGTTTAATTGTACTATTTTGATATCTCTATTATCGTATTATTATATTGTAGTTTACAGGTGATAGATAAATGTCAGTTGACTTTGAGAAACTTTTTTAGATAAAGATTAGGTTTAATTTTATTATTTTGATATCTCTATTATTGTATTCTTTTATGAAAGTTTACAGGTGGTAGATGAATGTCGGTAGGCTTTGAAGATTTTTTTAAGGTTAAAGTTAGGTTTAATTATATTATTTTGATATCTCTATTATCATGTTATGTTGTTGTACTTTACAGGTGGTAGATGAATGTTTATAGGATTTGAGGAATCCTTTGGGATGAAAAGGGACGAGACCAAGTTGTTGGTATTTTTGTTTCTATAGTCTATGGGTAATTTATTCAATTTAGTTCATGATTTACGAGAATGGGACCTTAGTTACGTCCCAACATCATGGTAATTCTAATCACTGTCTAAACTCTTGCTTCTGTTTGATTATCCATTAGAATTTCTTACTTTCATAAGTAGTTCTTTTGGAACATCGAGCAGTCCTTATACAAGTTTGAAATATATAAAAAATTTTATAAATAAGGGTTTATATGGACCATTAATTTGTTGCCACATCCTCTTCAATTGATGCTAGCTATTCAATTTTCACATAGAAAATCATCATCTTTTTAGTGGTTTTATTGATAGCAATAATTTCCTTGGCATCGAGAGTACTGGGTTTATTTAAAGACCAACACATCCTCCATCATCAATGTGTGATACAAGCCAAAAGGGCCTTAAAGCATTTAATTACATCTTTTGAGGATAATACAAAGAAGTCCAAGCCATGGTCAAGCAAAGAGCCCAAGGATGTACTTGGTAGACCCCGTTTAAGCTCATAAGGCCACAATTCCACGTGTGGATAATTGCTTAGAGCTTGGAGTATGCTTTGAAGAGCCCATGTAGGTTATTTCCAAAATAGCCACTTTTGGTTTATTTTTGTAATAGGCTATTCTATGCAAAGGCAAACACTATAAATAAATGCCTTAGTCATTTTATTTACAACTTTTGATGACATATGAATGAATGCTCTTTATGAGTGAATTGAGACCTTGGATTAGCTTGTGCTGATACTACAATTCAAAATGTTAGTTGCTCAGGAATCTGATTCCCTTGAGGTCCACGTAAGAGTTAGGTGTGTGTGATAATCGTAAAGGGAAGGTTTAGGGTTTGATATACCCTCTATTTTTCCTTTCTTTATCATATTGTGTCTATCTTTCAATCTCTTTACGTTTACGTATTCATCTCGTGTTCCATTATTTTCTTCTTGTTTTTATGTGTTTCTGCTTTTCATATCTTGTCCCTTATTGTTTGATATTGATTTCGTTCCCACAAAGTCAATCTTGGGTCTATTTGTGTTGAAAATAAAAAATTGGAACAAAATAATTTATTCTCGTTTTATCCCTAGGTCAAAATTTTGAGTTTTAGATTTTTATGTCTTTTTGTGCTTCTAGTGTTAGATTTGTGTTTTCTAACACTACTTAAGTCAAAATCCAAGAGTTGAGCTTAATCCATTGTGATTTGAGGAATCTACCATTGTTGGAGCGTGATTTTGAAGAAACTTTGAGGTGGGTTCTTAAATCGTGTGTTGGTTGACGAGATTTTGAGCTTAATTTTGTATGGGTTGTGATCGGGAGGTTGAAGTGAGCTTCGGGTTCGAATTTCATCGAATTTCGAGGTCATTTCCTTAAGGGTCAATTTTTTAATGTTCTTGTTGTTCTTCATGTTCTTTATATGTTGTTGAAGAAGAATATTAAGAAATAGTGTGTTTGATCCAAAAAGAAGCTAAGAAAAGGTGTTGTCCTTGTTTATTCCAAAGGAATATTCCAAGTCTTCCAAAGAAAGAAAGGATCAAAAAGCATCAAAAAGGAATATTCTCAAGGAAGAGACAAAAATAGAAGTACGGGTGGGGGGGGGGGGGCACAAGAAATTCAAAAGCTTCATGAGAACGTTCATATTGGTGATTCTCTGTATTTTGGTGAATCATTACCCAAGAAATCATAAGGAAAATGATTGAACACGAGCTAAAACTTGCTAAGGGTGATAAGCAAATCGACTAAGTCACCAACTTGGACAAAATTTCCGTAAGCTCAAATTTAGTTTCTTAGTTTCTTTCTTTTTATTCTTAGGTTTCTTTTCTTGATTGTAATGCTAATTAACAACTAGTAATCACCTACTTAGCTACAAATTAGTTTTTGAATTCATTTTCTTTCGTCGTCCTTTTCTTTGTGTGCTTTTCTCGTTTTTAATTTGTCGTAACTTCTTGATTCTAGTCTGTACGTAATTTTGTTATTTGAGTCCATCAAACAAGAATCCATTCCGACCTCAAGCCACAATTGTTACCAAGTAATCTCATTGGAGTACAAATAAGTTATTAACACTTGCGACGCCAATTGAGTGACATTCAAAGGTGTGAACCTTGAGAACTTGTGAGGTTGTTTTCCTAACCACAACTTGTTTATTGTTTTCATTTTTGTTTAGTCTTTCTTTTGATAGGTACAATAGCATCGGGAGATGATTATCAAAGTGCCTCGGGAGAGATAAACTTGAAAGCTATAATGAAGGCCATAATGAATTTCACACGAGATTTAAAGAAAGTTCGAAGTAAATTGTCGAGATTGAATGAAAGGATGGATAACATGATACATCGTCTAAGCTTTCCTACCTCCACCCTTCTTAATCCACTAAATCTTCAAGTTTCCTTGAGTGGACATGATCCAAATGAACTTCAAGGTAACAAAGCTAACTCTTGCACTTTAGTGAATGAGACTAGTAGCCAACTAAGTGTGAATGATTTTTTATATTTAGGTGAGCCTAATGTCTCTTTACTTCATGATGATAATTTACAACTTGTGTGTATATACTAGTTGATCCTAATGATGACAAAATTGGCTCTTCTAGTAAGATCGATTTGTGTTCACCTAGTGTTGAAGCCATTGTGACGAGTGATAGTACACTATCTTGTGGAAGTCATGAGGACCAACTTGTGAGTGAACCTAGACCATCACTTGTGAATGTTTGTGAAGTGTTAAAAGGACCTCAAGTGAATGGTGATGTTAAGAATGTTGGTCGATTGAATTGGAATGACCCTCTAATTGTCTTTGTTGATGATTATGGTAGTATAGAGGGTACAAATGATTGTATTGGTGGTAATCTTGAGGGAAAAAAGTGTTTCCTAAACCCATATTCATGGACATTCTACCAATTTGATCCCAATGATCATTTAAATTATGGTGGTTCATCTCTACACCACTTGGTGCTTGGGAAAGAAGACAAGCCAACCATGGGTGAGGGTGTTGTAACTTATCCCTATGGCAGAAAGTATTTCTTGGAGATTTCTAATCTACTTGAGGGACCAAAGTTGTGTAAGGGAAGGGTCTCTAACAAAAATGAGAGTAATGGAGGGATTTTGTGCTCATTGAGATTTGGAACCCATATGAACCTTCATGAGCGGTTGCTTGACTATCATGATTCCTCTAACATACCCCTTTGTTCAAAGCTCTTGAATGACCAAGTAGTTCTTACTTTTTGGGGTTATACACCCTTGATTGATCATTTCGATGTTTGGTTATATATTAAGTGTGTGCAACCTTGGCACGATGTTATGATTTATTGTGCTAATCCTAACCCTCATTCCATGAGGAGTTTGTGTTTGTTTGTCCTTCCTTTGCTTTTGCATGATACAAGCTAAAAGGGCCTTAAAACTTTTGATTACATCTTTCAAGGCCAATACAAAGAGGTCTAAGCCATGGTCAAGCAAAGAGCTCAGGGATGCACTTGGTGGACCCCGTTTAATGTCCTACGGCCATAATTCCACGTGTGAATAATTGCTTGGAGCTTGTAGTACGATTTGAAGAGCCCATGTAGGTTATTTTCAAAATATCCACTAGGCTATTTTATGCAAAGGCAAACACTATAAATAGATGCCTTAGTCATTTCATTTACAACTTTTGATGACATATGAATGAATGCTCTTTATGAGTGAATTGCAAGCTTGGATTAGCCTATGTTGATACTTCGATCCAAAACATAGGTTGCTTGGAAATTATATTTCCTTGAGGTCTACATAAGAGTTAGGTGTGTGTGTTAATCGTAAAAGATGAGGGGTTTAGGGTTTGATATACCCTCTATTTGCCCTTTCGTTATCATATTGTGTCTATTTTTCCATCTCTTTACATTTATATGTTCATCTCGTATTTCATCGTTTCCCCTTATTTTTTTATGTTTTTGCTTTTCATATCTTATCCTGTATCAATATGGAAGATCCTAGAGTCAAATCTAAAAAAAAAAGAAGATTGATGGACTCAAGAATATACAATAGTTTATATAAATTTGCATTTATGCTTACTTGGTATTATTTTTGTGCTAGATTCTGATGAAGAGTTTGATATTTGGCATGATGGCGTAAGACTTATTATTTTGAGTTTTATTAAGAAAAATGAACTATTTATTAAAGTTGGTTAAGGTTTGTCTGATATAATCAATGTCTTCATAGATTCTATTTTAATTGTGAATTATCATCTTCACTCATATTTCTATAAAAGACCTTATTATTAAGATCTTGTTTAACCAATCTTGCAAAGGTACAATATTTGTAGCATAGTGGTATGAGTGAAAGCTTATATTATTTTTTAACTAAAACCTAGCTCATTGTAAGCCTTTATTCGTGAATTAAGACCTCATGGTATTATTGTCTAATTAAAACCCAGCTCATCTAATAACGACACCTGAAAATTTAATACTGATGGGAGTTTCATGAATAGACAATATAGAGATGAAGCAGGCAGGATATATAGTTAGGACCATAACAGTCAAAGGATATTGGATGGCATTTGCTTCTAAATTGGCAATGATCAATAAAATAGTTAAAAGAAAAAGGTTAATATGTGAAGAAAATATTTCAACATTCTATGCATGTATCACTAAATTGGTCAAGCATTCCTATGTTCCATCCTCACTAGCTCTCCTAAATATAGTACTGGATAACTAATATAATCTATATTATTTTATTTTAGTGTAATATGTATATTGTTTATGTGAAAAATCTTATATTCATTATTAATGTATACATGAATAATAAAAGATATTTGATAACCTTGTTCTGATTGGGAGTCCAGATAATAAATATAGTTTTGATGAGTAAGTTGTTTAAATTGCAATTTTCTTTTAGTAAATAAGTAACTTTGTGCTAACACAATATGGTATCACTTATCACTTATTATTTTTTTTCAACTTCTCACTTATCAATTTACCAGACAACTAATCCGCGCTTCTCGCGGCTTCAGAAATATTGTATTTTATTTTATTTTTT
>NC_061115.1:56883849-57080350 GCF_002878395.1 Capsicum annuum
ATATATATATATATAGAGAGAGAGAGAGAGAGAGAGGGAGAGAGAGAATATTTTTATTTTTTTTAGTAATTTTTGTAGGGGAAATTGAGATAAAAATGTCAAAAAAAAGAGAATAATGGCCAAATTAAATCACTTTTCTTATTTTCAGATTTATATGCATGTATAATATAAATATATGGATCGCTACATACCAAAAAGATATTAAAAAAAAGAGCTAATGAATAAAAGAAAAATGAACACCTTCATTCTTTTCTTTTTCTATGCTCACCTCATAGAATTTTATGATTGATTAGAATTAATCAAAAGTTAAAAAATAATGTAACAAAAATACAAAAAATTAATGAAATAGAAAAAATCAATTGAATACATATATTGTTGAACATATTCTCTTATTATCATCATAGTGCCCTCCTTCTTCTCTAAAATTTTAGAATATGGAGCTTGCAGTCATCATCTTCCACAAATCAAATGCCAACTTTTTCATAACCTTGCACACACATCATAGAAAGAAATCACAAAAAGCAAAAAAGAGAGGATATATGAATTATTAGAGATAAAATAAAAAAAACAAAAAGAGCTAATGAATACATAATAATTGTCACCTGCTTTTATTTCTTTTTTTATGATCTATTTGTAGTAATTTGTGTTTGACAATTTACAAAGTATGAAACTAAAACTAGAAAAAAAAAATGAAATAGAAATTAAATACATACATCCTTACTTGATTTTTTTTTAACTATCCTCCTCTTCTAAGACTTTAAACATGAAACTTCTATTTCTTTCTCTATTTGTCTTTATCGATACTCTAGCTAATATAGGGTTGATTTTCTATAAAATCAAATGCAAATTTTTCATAATCTTATACATACATCATAAACATAATAAAATAAATCATAAATTCAAAAAGTAAAAAGAGATGAAGAATAAAATGAAAATGATAAAGAGAAGAAAATGCTAGCTCAAAAATTCCGATTAGTTGAGTGAAAGTAATAGAGATGTTACCCTTTTCAACTTTTTTCATATGCATTTTATACGCAACCTCAATAGATTTTTACATTTAATTTACATATGTTTTTAATATTCATAATGAATATTAATAGTGGTACATTAATAGGCATACTTGAAATGGTAAAATTTGAAAGAGTGGGATGATAATAACTATTCTTGTAATAGCATAATTGTGCAATAAATCTGGCTATAACTTCATAAATTATTATTAATTTTTCAGCCCAAAAAAAAAAAAGAATTAAACTACCTAAAAAATAAGAAAAAAGATAAATTAAAATCTTCACCTTAGAGAGGTGCCACTTAGGCATATCTATTACTCTTATATATATATATATATATATATATATATTACTTATATATAAGCGGGAATGACCAAATTTGATCGTCCACAGCTTCATAGGACTAATCATATGCTTACACGTTGTAATTGACTTGTTACTGTATATTGCCTTTTTCGTCTTTTTTTGTCTTGGCCTTTATGTTTTGCCTTGTTGTTTTATTAATATATTGATAATTTTAATGGTTGCTTCTTAGGCTCCCACACCTCATCCCCACCCTCTTTGATTTTTGTTATAGTTAAATAAGAAATGATTAGTAATATTACTGTAATATATTTTAATATTTGGAGAATAGCGTAATTTTTCAAGATCTTTTCTTTTTTATTTTATTACGGTTCGTATTATATGATGCTTTTAGTTTCGATATACTTCATTGGTCTCAAAATAATTAGCATATAGTATAAATTTTACATAATTTTATAAGAAAAAAATTATTAAGGGGTGTAAATTTATTAATATGACTCAATTATCTATTTAATATTAATTACATGATCTTTTTCAATTAATATGGAAAGTCTTTATTTTTATGGACAAAGTTGAAAAAATAGTTAAATATTTCTTGATCTTTTAAACATGTCAACTATTTTCAGATAGTATTTTTTAGCAAAAATATCAATTATTTTAAAACGAAGAAGTAATTCGTAGCAGGTGATACGCCTTTACAAGTAAACATATTTTTACTAAATTATCCTCAATAAATAGTAGTGTCAATTTAATATTCGGACCCTTTGTAAATAAAAGGTATTTTACAAAATTATCCTAATTAAATAGTAATATCAATTTAATATGATTTTTTGATTATATTAAAATTATATATATAAATAAAAATAAAATTGAAAAAAAAATGTCCATATCTTCCCTTGTTATAAAAAAAACAGCCATTTGAAAGCTAAAAATGCCAAATATGGACGGGAGGAAGTAAATTAAATTAGCATTGTCCTTTTGCATTTTGGTAAAACTAAGGTAAATTTATAGCTATATATTTTCTTTTTCAATTGATGCATTTATTAGATCTTATTTACATTTAAATGATTTAATATCATATGTTTCCCTCTATATTCTTTTTTACGGGTTTAGAAAAAATAATTTGTACTAAATATTTTTGATCACTTAATTAAATTTTTTTGAAATTAATAATATTTTTCTTAAATTTCATATAAAGGCAAGCTTAACTCATCACATTTAACTAGTATAAATTCACGACATACAAAAATAATAAGTGAAAATTAATAATATCAAAGAAATATATTTCTCCATCTATATAGTTGCAAATATCACAATTTGTCATGTTAGTTTATATAATATTAAATTACTCGTTTCTCTTTGGAATTTGTTAATTTTTCGCTAAACTTGCTTTCTCATGATTTTTTTTCAAAAAAAAATGTATCAAATTATTTAACTAAGGAACATAATAATTAAGATACTTATCAAAAAATATGACAAAATGCAACTTCATTAAATTAATTATGCAATAAAAATAACATAAATTACACTTATCTCATTCGATTAAAATTATATTATTTTAAGTTTGGGCCCGAGCTTAGCACGGATCCCGTGCAACTAGTATATATATATATATATTGATTGGTTGTTCCATTCATAGTGGTACTATTTATGCTGTTAAGATGTTTAAAATTATCATTTATTATTATTCTTAAATTTAATAATTTAAAATTAATTAAAATTTTAATTATTATTAAGTCTTTTCTTTTTTGAATTATATTGAAACTCCTATGTAGCATTTAAAATCAACTAATCAAGTAAAAAAATTTCTTTCTGAATGCTGTTTCAAATTGTTATTTACTATTTTTTTAGAATTTAATAATTTAAAATCAATTAAAATTTTAATTATTATTAAATTTTTTCTTATTTAAATTATGTTGAAACTTCTAATATATAGCAATTTAAAATCAATTAATCAAGTAAAAATTTTCTTTCTAAATATTATTAAAAATGATCAACGTCTTTAGTTAAAATTTATTCTAAACTAGTACTAGTATATATAAATGTGTGTATGTTATTACCTTCATGTTATGGATAATTAATTAATTGATGTAGAAATTTAAAAACAAGTTAAAATAAAAACTTCAATTCTTTCCCGGCTACTGCGATTCTCTACTTTACATTTTCCGTTTTCCTCAGCAGTCAGCAGTGCCTTTTCACCACTTCTTGAGCTACAAAATCAACATATCTCATCCCACAGTCAAGGGATTCAACGATCAAGATGGCTTTATCCACAAATCGGACGGTTAATCAACTTCTAAAGCCTTTAACCGCCGCCATCTCCGCTACCCGCTGCCTATCATCCGACTCCACCTCCATCATCACCGTCGAAAGCAGCCTCCCTTTCACCTCCCACAAGATCGATCCTCCATCACGCGCCGTCGAAACCAGCCCTAATGAACTCATGACTTTCTTCAAAGACATGGCGGAGATGCGGCGTATGGAGATCGCCGCAGATTCACTGTACAAAGCGAAACTCATCCGCGGATTCTGCCATCTCTATGACGGACAAGAAGCGGTTGCAGTAGGGATGGAAGCTGCAATTACAAAAAAGGATTGTATCATTACGGCTTATCGAGATCACTGTATATACCTTGCCCGTGGTGGAGGGTTATACGAGTCATTTGCGGAGCTAATGGGGAGAAAAGATGGTTGTTCTAAAGGGAAAGGAGGTTCTATGCATTTCTATAAGAAGGAGAGTGGATTTTATGGAGGTCATGGAATTGTAGGTGCTCAAGTTCCTCTAGGTATTGGACTTTCTTTTGCGCAGAAATATTCCAAAGAAGAGCATGTTACTTTTGCTATGTATGGTGATGGCGCTGCTAATCAAGGACAGTTGTTTGAAGGTTTGAATATGGCTGCTTTATGGGATTTGCCTGCTATTCTAGTCTGCGAAAATAATCACTGTAAGAATTATAGTACTGTGTTTGCTTTATATTGTAATGAATTTGTTGACATTACGTGGTGCAAGTAAGTAGTACAATAACATTTGCTGTTCATGAAAGAAAAAAATATTGGTTCCTTATATAAGTTAATGCAAAGAAATTGTGGCTAAGCGCTTAGGATTATGCGTGTTTGATTTTGTTGATGCAGATGGAATGGGGACAGCAGAATGGAGGGCTGCAAAGAGTCCAGCCTATTACAAAAGAGGGGATTATGTTCCTGGTTTAAAGGTGACAGTAACATCTTGCAAATCCGTTGTTACGACGTTTTTACTTTTATCTATTAAGTAAGTATCAGAGAAAACATTTTGCATCAGATATCTAGAATGATCAACATCTCTTCAATTTGAATTCTGGAATATATGCTGTTAGATGAGAATTTAAAATGTTGCGTTTGCAAATGTAGTTTTTGATTTTATCTTAAAGATAATATGGTGTAGAAAGAGTACCAGTGTTATCATCGTTTTACCATTAATAGTAATGTCAACATGGCAACTATTTAGCTCTATAGTTGTTTTATTGTGAATATATTCATAATAATACATGTATATAACCTGATTATATATCCTCATTAGGTTATCAGTTCAGCAAGATGCTTTAGAACTCTAGGGAAAAAATCTGGAGTTTTCTCACACCTCAACTAATCTTCTCGGTGCTTGTTACCTCCTACCTACACAATTACCTGGTGACATTGTTCACCCCAATCTTAGATAGATAGAAAGAAATCATCTAGTATTTTCTTTCCTCTATTGAGATTTGAACCTTCTCTCTCATGGCCCATTCAACTTCATTGACGGTTAATCCACACCCTTGGGTGCTTAAAGATTGTGAAATTCATAGAGTAACAAATATCTTAAAACTCGCACCCAAGGGTGTGTGGTCTAGTGGTTCAGTGAAGTTGGGTTGAGCACCATGGGGTTTTAGGTTCAATTCTCAATAGCGACAAACACTAGGTGATTTCTTCCCATTTGTTCTAGCCTTGATGGACAGAGTTACTTGGTACTTGATGCTAGTGGGAGGTGGCAGGTATCCCGTGGAATTAGTCGAGGTGCGCGCAAGCTGGTCCGGACACCACGTTTTTTTGTTCTTTTAAAATATTTTAAAACTCATGAATAACAACTTTAACACTATAATTCTTATGCAAATTTCAGCTGTTACATTTCCATGGATAAGTGTCATTTTATATTTGCATGTTTTAGCTAAGATGCCCTAGATGCTGGAGATATAATTGGGGTCTTTGTTTAAAGAGTCAGCAGTTGGGAAAAATAAGGCTGCAAACGCTAAATGAATGTAAAATTGGTGAAGAATCAATGTGAGGAAAACTAATTTAAAGAACCTGCATTGAATAAGGGCCTGTTCGGATTGACTTATTTTTGGTACTTTTTAGTACTTTTGTAGTGTTTGGGTAAGAATAAAAAGTGCTTTTAAGCGCTTGTTTTTAAGCTAAAATAACAAAAATAAGTCAAAGTCCATAAGTTAAAAATCCTAACTTATGGCTTTTGGCTTATAAGCCATAAGCTATGAGCCCATCCAAACAGGTATAAACTAAAAACTATTCTTCTCTTATGTGTTTATTGGGTTTGTGGATGTCTCGCAAGGCATACATCCCTTTAGGGTCAAAAGGGGTTTGCATCTTTTCGTTATTTGATGGACAAGCAAGAGACCACTTTCACTTGTGTTTATACTACAGTGTTTCTTATTTCTTGTTTGTCTCACAAAAATAGGTACTCTTTGCCACCCACATCTCCAACATAGAAGGAAGAAAGTAAAAAAAAAGAAAAGAAAAAACTTTCTCCTACTGCCAAGATAGATCCGATGAGGCCATTCTAAGTGAGAATCGGTACATAAGTTTCTGAAAAGAATGTAAGAGTATGCTAACAATTTTCTTTATTTTATGTTTCAAAATAGGTGGATGGTATGGATGCCCTTGCTGTAAAACAAGCATGCAAATTTGCCAAGGAACATGCCCTCAAGAATGGACCAATTGTAAGTACATAACATGAAATAATTCCAGGATTTATATGCAGTTGTGTTTCACACGTTCTTTGGTGATAATGTCACATGTAGGTATACAGTATGATGTGGAAAGATGTTTTAAATTCTAGATATTAGATACTCTTGGGTCTTCATAGATATTTCCAGAGAGCTAACTGATTAGATAGGTTTGAGGCAAGTAATATGAGAAAAGTGGCTTGGAATAAGAAGAAATAACACAAGATGCTAGACATTTCTGTCACATGGCCTTACAGTTGTGATATAATCTTCTTTTACATAATTATAGTTTCTTGACATGATACTATTCTTCATTTTCCGATTCTTTGTTGGCCATTGTGTTTCATGGTCATAGAGCCCCCTCTTTAGGAGCACAAGAAAGTCTATCCGCTTGCCAGGGATAATTCTTTTCTCTTTGCTCTGCTTTCCTCTTCAAGAGAAGTTTTTGAAGAAATGTGTTTCACTATATTTGTGCTAGTACTCCTTTTAATAATGAAAGGAGGAAAGTGGCTGGATGATGTGAATGAGATGCTAGACCTTTCAAATCAGCTGGCTTAACAGTCATTTTATCTTCTTCATTTACATAAAACATTCTAGTGTCTTGACATGATGCTATTCTGTATTTTATGGTTGGGAAAATGCATGAGATGTGCCCCAAAGTAGGCTGTTTTTGCCTCAACGAGCATTAACTATGCTGTGGTCCTATTACCCCTGTTCTACCTTGAACCGACATCAGTACCTCCTTATAATGCTGGATGAAGCAAAGAGATTAAAAAAGAGGGGTAAATTTTGGATACATAACATAAACCTACACCTTAACTTACCGTATTTACTCAAAATCCCATTCCTACAAAGTAATTACAATAATACCAACTTTCACTCTCTCTCTCTGAAAAAACCAATGCATAACGCTACCCCTCCATGACAAATGTCATACTCTCTTCCTTCTTCTTCCTATTAAAATCCTCACTTTTCCTCTTCTTCCCAGATCTTCAAACTTTCCAATTTCCAACCCTAGATCTCTCTTTCCCTCTTATCTCATTCAAATAATGAGCCAATATTCATCCACCCATTGTGGTGGTGTGTCGAAACACTGCCACCGTACCCCACCACCTAACCACAACCGCTCAACCTCCAATAATTTTGACTTTTTCTCCCTCATGAATTCAGATGAAGACCAGTCAACAATAGGAATTCAGAGATTCGTCAATGGTGTAAGATACCAAGTTGGGGTCTGTTTGGTGGCTCGCCGGTCAGGGTTTACTTACAGTGGTGGCCTGAGACAGAGACAAAGGGAGTTGGTGGTGGAGTACGGAGGGAGTTCGGAGATTCGTCAATGGAGGTTGAAGATGATGATGTTAATAGAGATACATAAGAATGATGTATCTATTAAGGGAGTTCGGAGATACATGAGAATGATGTATCTAATTGAAAAGGACAAAAAGTTATGTATCTTACTGAATATTAGGTTACAGATACGTAAGAAAGATGTCTTAAGTTGAACATCCGACAAAAATCATGTATTGGAATGCTTTTTGTGCAACTGATACATAAGACTTATGTATCTGAATGCATCTCTGTAACACATAACTGTTACAAGAGTTATGTATCGGTACTTATGTATCAGTTGATTAGTTCGATACTTATGTATCAGATTGTGATGTATCGGTGCCTGGCTTTATGTATCGCGAGAATCCAAAATCCGCATTTTTTTTTGGGCAAATATGAAAACAATCAGGATGGATTGTAATTAGGTACTAAACAGTCGAGAATTTGCCCTTAAATTTTATCATTTCAGGATTTCTTTCATTTTAATTTTTTACATTTTGTAATTCCTTTTTTTCTTTCTAATCATTTATTGTCTTTCAATGCTCATATCCACATTAGAAAATGCCTCTGACCACCTGAAAATCAATAGCCTTAACAGACGAAAGACCCATCTCCACACCTTGAACCACTATTAAGACACCAGCTTCTTCAACTTTCATCAATCCACTGTCCGCACTTACCAAGACGACGAACAGAAATGTAATGATTTTAATCATCAAGGTTTACCATTTGGGGTTCCATTTGTTGTTACGAATTTTCACTCTAAGCTTAGAAGATCTTGCTGATGATTTGGCGGCTTTCTTTTCTTTTGCATTTATATAGTTGGCGTTGATCACTCACGGGGTTTTGGCCAGTGGTAGATCTGTGGCAGAGCAGTGGTTATTGTGAAGCAAGAAGATAACAATAGGTGATTCTTGTAAATGGTTAGAAAGAAATTATCGAGGACACTCACAACTTGCTATGGTCACATTTCGACCACAACCCAATTTGACAATATCACAAGTCAATCGAAGCAATACGGAGACTTCCCCAAGTCTATCCCTTTTTTTCACTTGGAACAACTTTAGTAACGTTCACGTTTCTTTCTAGTTTCCCTTCTGAAATTCCTTCTTGAATTTCCCGCACATTTTTAACAATTGACAACTTTGGCCTTTGCCAGCACATAACACTGGGTGTCTAAAGTATTTGAAACTTTTCGGGCTTAAGACAATTCTGATCCTAATGAGCAGTTGACATCCCTAATTACTTAGGACATTTACATTTCAAATTCAAAGGCTACAAGGATAATGCCACATGGGTACAAGCAGTCACAAACAAAAGAAACCACCAACTACCTTGCATGTGTGTATGTGCTACCTGTCTGATGTGCATCCAAGGATTTCTCGGCAATAAGTTTTGGCGCCTTGATGCTGCCTCTCACCAATGCCATAGTTGCCGCTCTTGAATTTTCTGCACACCCACTGCCATTACGAGTAGGTGTCTCTTGCACATGCCTTGATCGAGTTTCAACCTTGTTGGGCCAGCTCTTGTTTTAGCCATGCTATTCCTTAGCTTTGTCTCTAGTTTGCCTTCTCTTCGATTTCTTTAGCCTTTGCATTAACCTGCCTGGATTTGCTACAGCATAGCCCGACCTTGGCACGTGGCGCACACTAGAGTGCCCATGTAAATGCTGCTCGGCGCACACCATTTTCCCACATGCTGATTTCACCGGGAAATAGGCCAATGACCATGTCATCATGAAAAATCCTCGACACGCCCGATGTCAAAGAGTCAAGCCCTTAACAGTAACCATATGCACTTTTTATTGGCTTAAGTGTGCTGTGTGCACAACGCTATTTGACCCGACAACACATGAAATGCAATTGCTTTTTAGCACGTTGGTTTATTTGAATTTGACTCAACCATTAAAAATACTGGAATTTACTTGTTTACCCTTAAATTGCATACCAATCTATTCATTCCACTAACATTGACCTAGCTCCTCCCTCGGCTAAATAAATATCGTCAAGGACTCATCTCTCTCCAGTCTCCACAGATACAGTGCATCATTCACTACCATGAAAATATTAAAACCTATCAGAAGTAGAATGAACAAATTTCCATTTGTTCTCAATAATTAGGAAAAAGAAAGAGGGGGGGGGAGCCTTGGAGTAACTGGTAAAGTTGTTGCCATGTAACCTTGGAGGTCACGGGTTCAAGTTGTGGAAACAGCCTCTCTTGTAGAAATTCAAGGTAAGTGTGCATACAATAGACCCATGTGGTTCGGCCCTTCGTTAGACCCTGTGCATAGCATGAACTTTAGTGCACCGGGCTGCCCTTTTTAATTTTGGAAAAAAGGGCGACAAGACCAAGCCAGTAAGTTTAGACTACAACTGAACCACATATAAGTAAAAGAAATAGGTTTGAGCATTAAATTCAGGCGTTACACGGTGTAAATTCCACTTTGTGGGAATACATTGGGTTTGTTGTTGTTGTTGTTGTTACACTGTGTAAATTGGTTAATATAGGGACTCATATTAGCAAGCAGAGTGCTCAAATTATATCGATGATACACCATTTCACAATATCTGCAGCTTTGCCTAATTGATCTAGACCTATACAATAGTTTCTTTCCTATAGGAACACGAGGAATTAAAGCTTCCACATTAAAATCACTAGAGACCGCGAGTTCTGATCTGATTCCAGCTATAACGGTCGCAGGAAATTTGGGGAATTTGAGGGTAAACGTTGAACGGTTTTTTTCTTTTGAAAACTGAAAACTACAAAAGGTGAAATTTTCAAAGACTATTGGTTTTATTCTATAGAAAAGCTGGAAGATGGAACTGTTGAAGGTGAGAAGACGGATGAAAGCAGCCGCGGTGGAAGGTTCCATGTGAGCTTTTGAAGTTCTGTGATTTCAGTTTTGTCCTGTGTGGACCTTCATTGTTGATTCTACTATGATGGGCTTTAATTTACTATTTGGATTTGTTGATGGTGGCATGAAGAAGACCAGGGGTTTGGACCTTGTCTTTGTTTTTTGTTGCTGCATTATTTTGTTGTGTTAATTCATTTTTTCTTGTGATACATGTCAAATTTTCATTTGTTGACACGTCAGAAAATGATTGTATTTCATGCGCGAGGTCTGCCAGATTCTGGTCTTCACGAGACAGACTTATGCAAATAAGAGGCATCTACATGGTCACCAGGATAGGTGTCTAACTAGCAGTTGGTGGGTTACGTTAAGAGCTATCCGTGTACTTTGTTGAATTTTTATTTCATTGTTTGTTGAAGTTGTTGAAAATTCATTTTGTTTTCCCAATTTATTGATTTCATTCCTTCTGTATCATGTCAATTTGATGTTTGCCCTTTTTTTTTGGTTCAGATTCTTGAAATGGACACCTATAGGTACCATGGTCACTCGATGTCTGATCCTGGAAGCACATACCGTACACGTGATGAGATTAGTGGTGTTCGACAGGTAAATATATTCTTTAGAACTTTCTGACGTATCTGAACATGCAGATGACTCATGAAGTGTCCTGATAAAGTTATATTTCAACTTTACAGGAACGTGATCCTATTGAAAGAATTAGGAAACTCATATTAGCCCATGATGTGGCCACTGAGAAGGAGCTGAAGGTAAGTTTTACTGTCATAATGAAGTTCGAAATCTGGAAAACCATATGTCCAACAATAGATGATTATGTGGCTTTTGACCTATAAAATGTGCTAAACTATCTTTTTCCTATTTATTCTCCTGCCCAGGATATCGAGAAAGAAAAGAGGAAAGTGGTAGATGAAGCCATTGCTAAAGCAAAGGTGAGAAGAATGATACCATATTTTTTCTAATTCGTCATGATACTAGAATAGTAGGGAATTGTTTTAAAGCATAATGGCCGATTACTGATTGCTCAAATTTATTTTCAGGAGAGTCCCATGCCTGATCCTTCTGATCTGTTCACTAATGTATATGTGAAAGGGTTTGGAGTTGAGGTGCACAGTTGTTTTCACTTTTCATCCAGCATTTTACCTCTTTATTATATTGTACTAATAGAATATACCTCCAACAGTTTATGATGGTGGACTATCCAATGCATTGTATATATTTGCTATTCTGAAGTTAAATCCTATTAAATTTCAGTAGTAGTTTTGGTGACAGCAATGTTAACATGATCTTCTCCTGTCTAAGAGTGCCCGGCAAAGTTTGCTAGGCCTGAGCTGTTATCTGTCAATTTTATATGGGCGGGTGTTCGTTGTGATCAAATATTATTATCGCTTTGCAAGGAAAGATTACTTCCTAAGCTGTATGGGGAACTGGAATGCCTATTGGACTAAGTAGACTAGTCATTGCTATTGGCTATTCCTTCTAATTGACCATCAGTTGAGAAGGGTATAGAGGTTCTTGTTAACCGTGGTTGCATGTTTGTAGCTTTGATTATTTCTTGATTACTAATTCCGTATAGTGATACAGTCATATGGAGGCGGTTATTTTATCTTCCCTTTGATTGTGCCTGTTTTAGGCTGAACCTTTGTTTGGTGCTTGCTCGTATCACGGATAGGACGTGTGATCGGAATAAGCATTAGGAGAAGTTGGAACGCTGAGTGCTTAGCATTAAACAAAACTTATTTAATGAAAGAGATGAGTTACTGTTATTAACAGTGATTACTCTGTGCCAAAACTATAGAGGATGCAAAGCCTGGTTTATATCTTCTCATGGATGAAATTGTGCAACTTCGATGAATTGTTCAACGAGGTTTTAGCAACCAACAACCTCAAGCTTGGTCCTCAATATGTGATTTAGATCGTGTGAGAATAATATTGGTTATGGTATATTTTAGTGGTGGACTGAACTCAAGGAGAAAGGTTTTAGCCATGGTAAACACAGTTATTGGTCCTCAAGTAGAGGAGATCATACGTTATGAGCAAATTGAAAAAGAACTTGTCCCACATAAATCTTCCAAAAGGAGGGAACTTGGCTCACATTGATTCATACGTTGTGTTCTCCTTATTATCGGCTAGTCTTTTGAGTTAGGCTCTAAAAAAAAAGTCGGTAGACCGACCTGCTCTGGGCTTCTTTTGCTCAGTTTTAGCCCATCGAGTCACCTAGGCTGCACTCTACTCGCATTTCTTAGTCTATTTAGTGGACCATCTATTTGCTTTTAAGTTCATTTTTCATCTGGTTGACCTTACTCTTTCTAAGATAAGTCCAAACCCACTATACAGCCTTTTGAGCCTCCTTGATCTTCAAATAAGAATTCAAAAAAGAATGTCGGACAAAGAAAACAAAAAAGTAAGAGAAAAATCCAGTTCACGTGTGAAACTGGTATCATAGATAACCTTTGACAAGTCTATTTGCACAATCATGAATCTGATTCAAAGTCCACATGTGATTCCCAAAATTGAATTCGAGATACGAGAGTGTTGAGTTTTATAGGTATTCCTCATTGGACATAAGAAGGTATCCAACAGAGTAAAGGTTTTGGATCATTTTACCTTGTGTCTTAAGATTTTGGTTTGGGTTGGATGTTCAAATTCTTTCGTAGTTCTTGTATTAACTTAATTGTGTTGTTCTTTTTAAATATTACAGTGGCTTGTAGTTTTCCCGAGGCCATCTTATGATTTTTCTGTGCTTCGGAAGTCTTATAAAGATAGCTGTAGGAGGTGGAACCTCTTTATTTAACTATGGGCTAGTGTTGTTACTTTAGATTTGAAGAAGTGACCTCGTACAGTTGGAAAAAGTTATTTGCTTTGTCATAGGGAGTTGTAGATTCTCACAAAGTAACAGAAATATGGCTAATAGCAAAGAATGGTGTGTTAGATGGGGCTTTTGGAAGTCCTTTTGAGTGAATCACCAGTTTCTGAATGTTGAAATGACACGGACTGATAGGCGGATATGCTTTTCAGGTCTTTGGACCAGATAGGAAAGAAGTCAGAGCCACACTACCATGAGGCAATGGATATGGCTGCTATTTCTTTTTTGTGTTGCTTGGATGCTGAAGAGAGAGAAAGAGATCAACTGCAGACAACAATATTTCTGATGACGAAAGCTTGAGTTTCTTATAATTTGGTATTATTTTGAAATGGTTTATCCTTTGTTGTAGGAAATGGTTTTTGTTTATGTTTTTTGGCTCTTGCTGCAGATACTTTATTAGTGATTTTTTTTTACACGATTGGAATTTCATGTAGTAATAAAATTGAGCATGCAACCCACTTATTTGCAGCTCGAGCTGTTTCATACTGCTCTTTTATTACCTCAATTTTGTCTCATGGTGGGTCTATAAATTTGTTTCTTAGAGTTCTTTGTTTGAGAGGAGATGTTAGCTGGACTGCGTTAGTTGCGTCTTTAATACACCATCAAACCATGGAATTGGCAGCTAGCTTGATCACCATAAAGTATCTTGTTCTTGCAATTTGGTGTTTGAGGTAGGGAGTGAAGGTAAGAACGAAGTTGGGTTCCAAATTCCAATTGGACCAGGTTCTCTTGAAATTTTTAATTTCTGCTAAATACTTTCCAACTTGTTGGTTGCTAAATGGAAGATTTCTCCTGCGAAGTTGTTTTCTAAGCCAGATAACTCTTTACAAGTTGTTATTTTAACGGAATTACCTTGCGTTTGTAAAAATGCTGTCAACAGTTTTCTCCAATGCATTCCTCATCTCAATTATTTAATTATCTATATTATTATAAAAGCATGAATATGAATATTGATTGATCAAAGTAATTTTAAAATATTGCATGATTTTTATATACTCAACTATTTCAGTGATGTGGACAAGAATTAACAATATAATGACAAAAGTGTACTAGAATGATTCACGTTAGGATGAAGCATTATCGTAGAATAGGAACTTAATTCACACAGATGAAGAAGTAGAATAATAGGGACTTACCAACATGGGTTGTGGTGCAGTGGATGGGGCTGCTCCATCCTTAGTCAAAGGTCGAAGGTTCGATCCTGGATATAGAAAAAACTTTGTTGAGAGCGCTGCCATCTTAATGGGCTGTGCAAGGCCCGTTCTGAATTAGTCAGGGCTCCAATGCGGGCACTGGACACCGGATGGAAAATCCAAAAAAAAAAAATAATAGGGACTTAACTCCCGCTAAATTCAAATATGCATTGATACAGCAGTCGCATTCCTCGGACATACTTCTATTTGGAGCATATGCCGATAATCCTTGTTTATATAATACAATTTACTGTTTCATATTTATATTATTAAAGTATTTTTGAAGGAAAAAAGTTCCGTTGTTTTGGTTTCAATTTCAAACATAGTCTATTGATTATGTATCGAAGTAAATAGGCTACCTATTGTTCTCTTTACTTTAGAATTTAATTTTTCATTTATCTTTCTTTCTATGTTTAATAAATCAAAATTGTAATATACGTTTTTTTTTCTTTGGTATTTTATGCATGATAGGAAGAAAGATATTAATGGTGTGTGACTGAAATATTGTTGTCTCATCAGAGGAGGTTCAAAGTAGGTGATGTTTCGAATATTTTTTATGTGACAGTCTTTGCTGCTAAATATTACATTTTTATTTCACATATGGTCGATAAATTCTCTTTTGTTTGGTTAGTGATTCATATATTCAAACAATATTTTTTATTTTGATATTGTATTTATGTTTATTTTCAGAACATTGATCCAGACACGCAATTATAAAAGAACAAAATTAGGTCTGACGAAGAGAAAATAAGCGCCACCCTACCCCTCCCCCCAATTCTATGGTCCTCAACCTCAAGGATTTAACCAAATGATCTTACAAGCAGCCTACGTAATACAAATATAATGAATTATTTGAGAAAACATTTGAATGAATTGTAGAGTGCTTACATTAGATATAATTTATTTTTATTTTTTCAATAATAAAGGTTGAATTTTATAATTGTCAAATAAAATTTCAGCTATAAAATGTAATTTGGTACGTTGATCAATGCTCCACCTTTCTAGTTCCATCATCGCAATTTAACGCAACTACGAAAGGGTGTACTAACTGATACAATATTACGGAAGGAACGAGGGAGTGCTAGATTCTGACGTCAATGCTATCTTGCACTATAAATCGTACGCACGCACACAAAATAAGCATTTGCATATTAACATGATCATATAATCCGATTATGTTAGATAGATGTATGTATATCGAAATTTAGAAGTTGATTTCTTTATTAAATTATTATTTATAGTTCGAAAAAGGCTCAAAAATATTTCTGAACTATCTGAAATAGCTCAAAAATGCCCCTGATTAGATTTTTGGCTCAAAAATATCCCTTCGTTAAATATTTGGCTAAAAAATACCCCTTCCTCCAACGGATTTCGGAAAAGGATCAAAAATACTCCTGAACTATCTGAAATGGCTCAAAAATACCCCTCTGTCAAATATTTGGCTCAAAAATACCCCTGAACTATAAAAAATGACTCAAAAATACTTGCCACCTAGATTAAAAAAAAACTACGTGACTATGCCACATTATCATCCACATGTAAAATGTTAGTATTTTTTTAATTATATGACATTCCTTTCTTCTTTATTTTTATTTTTATTTAAAAACGTCAGTGAAACGGACAAAACTTACATGGCTTTTTAATTTTTAGTCAAAATAGACAAACGATGGTTACATAATATTTTCTTTTGAAAAAAATTATTAAATGTAATATCGCTATTATCAAATTCCTTTGATCATCTAAAAAATAAGTCTTTTCCTATTAATAGGTTTAAAAGTGTGAAACCCAATAAAAAAATCTTATTGAATTGATAAACCCATTAATTATTAATCCAGTATAAAAGTTAAAATTAAGATTTACTCGTAAAAGTAACAAATTTCAAACTAAACTTCAAATTAGTTACTCAAAAGATGTGTTTGGCTTTGCTAGCTTTTACTCAAAATGTTTATGTTAAAATGATTTAATAAATACCTCCTCTAATCTAAAATTAATGAATCTTTGAATGTGACACACATCTTCAAAAAGTTAATGAATGACATAATTAAAGAATAATTTATCAATATTAAGTGTCATTTTACTTCTTTTCAAACTTGTTCTAAAAATAATAGGATTATTCATCAAAACTGAATTTAGAAAAATAAATTCATTTCGAATGATTAAACAAGTGTTAAAAAAAATTAATTTATTTTGAAAAAGAATTTGCATTTAGTAAATTCAACTCAATTATTAGTACATCAACATTTGCTAGCTTAAAAGTTGAAATTCTAGCTTCTCCTCCGAGTCAACATCAGATCAAGATCAAGCTGTCCCTCATCCCAAACGACAATAATAAGATGAAATTTAGAACTTTTAAAACACTAATGAAAAGGTGAAATCTAGAACTTTTAAAACAGTAATGAAGTAATTAGCAAAAGATTGGTTTTTTGATTTTTCCGTTTCACTCCTTTGCAAAAAAATAAAAATAAAAATAAAAATAAAGAAGAAAGGAATGTCATATAATTAAAAAATACTAACATTTTACATGTGGATGGTAATGTGGCATAGTCACGTGGTTTTTTTTTTTAATTTAGGTGGCATGCTTGGTGGAATTTCGTTAAAGGAAGGGGTATTTTTGAGCCAAATATTTAACAGAAGGATATTTTGAGCTATTTCAGATAGTTCAGAGGTATTTTTGATCCTTTTTCGAATTCCGTTAGAGAGGAATATTTTTGAGCCAAAAATCTGGCGAGGGATATTTTTGAGCTATTTCAGATAGTTCAGGGGTATTTTTGGGCCTTTTCCATTTATAGTTTATTAATCTATTCTTTTCTTTTTGCGGAAAAGATGATATATATATATATATTCTACTATATAATAAATCACGATATACCTGCTCAAACACACATGACATGGTCAACATGTCTGCTTTAGCAAAAAAAAAGGTACTTTGGTAATTTTCTAATAGTTTTACTCTCACCGCCTGAGTTTTTGTTTATACATAGTTCACCGCCTCAGTTTCTTATTTATCCAAAGAAAAAAATCTGCTTTTGATTATTCCCATTTGAACAAATAATGTTTTTTCCTTCTACTGCTTTATCCATTTTTATCCATAGAAAAGGTAATTACCTGGCATAAGCTTTGCTGTTTTCTGGTACTCCAAAGGGCTTCCAATATTTTATAATAGTTTGATTGTAGATAATTAAGGTCAATCAAATTCGCAACTTATTTTGTGGATAAGATTATTTTAATTATGATAACTTGACTTAATTATTTATAGTTCCTTTGTTTACTGTTCTTCATCTTGAGTCGGGGTCTATCAGAAACAACTTCTCTACTTTTTCGAAAATAGCGATATGAATTGCGTACATCTTACCTTCCCAGACCCCATTTTATGGGATCACACTGAGTTTTTTGTTGTTGTTGTTGACTTAATTATTTATAGTAATTTATTGGTTAATAATCTTTCCCTAGAGAGAAGATGGATAAGACTGCAAATAAATATGACTTGAATTTCTTTCTTTGTTGGTCTGCTTCGCATAATAGATGAGTTGTTAATTTTTTTTCCTTCCTTGCCTTTTCCTGAAAATGGTGTTACTTTTCTATGAGCTCTTGTATAGATACTTAGAGTATTTTTTTTTTAATAAAACAAGAGCTAGCCTTATGATATTATTAGTTCATCTTTGTTTTCTTCTTTCTGCTTTCCCCTTATTTTAACACTCATGGACTTGTTTGGTTCAAGGTTTCAAAAGCATTTATGTAGCTGTAACAAACTTTCATATTCTTCTTGTTTATATTGTCAATTTTCAAAAGTTGTTACTGGACTAGGTATATCAATTGTTTTATAGTAATTTCGTTATATGATTTGTAATTAGTAGTTATTATAAGTCATTTAAGACATGTCTATTTTGCTAAAATTATACATAACATAAAATTTTTAAGGATCAACATTGGGCCGTGCGTAGCACGGCGTAAGCCGCCTAGTATATATATATATATATATATATACCAGGATCATACATGGTAGCAGTGCTCATGCTATCACTTGATATAGCTGTTACATTATTGATATCATAAGCACTAAGCATATTACATTGACCAACCAAAACACTTCTAGTAGAGATAATAGTGCTTTTTGTTTGGTAAACATAACAATACAAATATTTATAGCAATCTAATGAGAAATAAAATAAAAAATAATGACACCAAGAATTTTACATGAAAATCCTTTTAAATAAGAAAAAAATCATAGACCAAGAGGAGCAACTGATATTATTATAGTAAGGAATATTACACTGTAGTCACAAGTATAATACTCAAAGTGACTACTACACACTCAAAAGAAATAACCCTCTTTTGACTCCTACCAAATTAAAAAATTGCTCACTCTAATTTTTTCTTCACAGACTATTTTTTTCATCACATTCTGTGGAATACCTCATTACTCTCTCTATATTATTTTTCTCTTTGTTATTGATGTGTTTAACAAATGAGTTAAGAAGCTCCTTTTATAGGAAAAAAATCTTCCTATCAATATCATAAGTGACATTACTGAAGGTAACATTTTAAAAGGTTACCATGAACACATTTAATGGCCCAATTATCAAATCTTCAATTTTCCAATTTTTACGGTCAAAGACCTTTGTGACAACTTTTGCAGCCAACGAATTTTGTGACATGGGATGGACCCTACAAATTTCCTCCTCCAGTCCTATACACCTGAATGAGGTATTCTCGTCTTCTAAAAGAGAGCTTATGCCGATAAGTTCTTTGCACAATTCAAACTTATTTTTTGGCACCACCTTTGTCAATGTATCCTCGGGATTTTCACTTGTTGTATCTTCTTAACATGAAACGATTCGTTATCTACTTGTTCACGAATTCAATGGTACCTCATATCAATATATTTGTTCTTGCATGGTACATGGAGTTCTTTCTCAAGTCTATTGCACTTTGACTATCACAATAGACAACGTACTTCATTTGGTGCATTTCAAGTTCTTGAAGGAACCGCTTGAACCATATCATTTTCTTGCCAGCTTCAGTAGCTGGAATATACTCAGCTTCAATTATAGATAGTGTGACACACTTCTGTAACTTCTACTACCATGATATAGCTCCCTCTGAAAATGTAAATAGAAATTTCAGTAGTATTTTATATTATCAAGGTCACCCGCCATATCAACATTTGTATAGCTCCTCAAGATTGGATCAGATCCTTCAAAACACAAACAATCACCTAAGGTTCCTCTTAGGTACCTCAATATCTATTTAACTGTTTCTCGGTGTATCTTTCCTGAATTTTCAAGAAATCTGCTGACAACACCAATTGCATGAGGAATATAGGTTTTGGTACCACACCATTGCATACATTAAAATTCTGATAATAGAGGGATATGGAAATTTAACGATGCTCTCTTTCTTGTTCTTTTTTGTAGGACACATTTTCTTGATCAACTTCATATGACCAACAAGGGGTGTGTTAACAACCTTAGCATTCTTTATGTTGAAGTGATCTAGTACACATTTAATGTACTTTTCTTGTGACAAGTAAAGCTTTCTTTCATCTTTGAGACGAGTAATCCTCATGCCCAAAATCTGCTTAGCATGACCCAAGTTTTTCATAGCAAAAAACTTGCATAACTATTTCTTTAACTCGCCAATCCAGAAAGCATTCTTGCCCGCAATCAGCATATCATCCGCGTATAGAAAGAGAATGATAAAATCATCATCAAAAAATATTGTACAAATACACAGTGATCTGAAAACGTCTTCTTGTAGCCTTGGTCCCCCATGACAGATTTAAACTATACCATAGTTTAGAAGATTGCTTTAAACCATAAAGACTCTTCTTAAATTTGCACATATAGTTTTCATTACCTTTTATCTTGAAGTCCTCAAATTATTTCATAAAAAACTCCTTTTTGAGGTTACCGAGAAGAAAAACTGTCTTCACATCCATCTGCTCAATCTCTAAATCAAGACTAGCAACCAAACCAAGAACTGCACAATTAGAGGTCATTTTGACGACAAGAGAAAATATTTTGTCAAAGTCAATACCCTCTCTTTGACCAAATCCTTTGACAACCAATCTTTGTATTTGGGCTTTAAGCCATGTTCTTCAAATTTTACTTTGAACACCACTTATTCTTCAAAGCTCTTATGCCCTTAGGCAACTCATAAGTGTGGTTCTCATGAAGATATTTCATCTCATCTTGTATGACTTCAATCCATTGATCCTTACGCTCATCTTTCATGGCTTCTTCATAATATTTCAATTCTCCCTTGTCAGTGAGTAACACTACTCATTAGGAGAATAACGAGAAAAATGAATACACTGTCTTGTAGACCTTATAAGTGGAGTATTTGTCTCAGTCACAACTTGTTGAACAGGAGCATCATCAACAAAAACATCATTGTCATTATCAGCATCAATATGTTAATTTGAAACAAGATTTTTGGCATCACTATGATTATCAAGCCCACCAACATCATGGACGCTTGTATGAGGAACTTGATCAAGATTAACCACACCATTAGAACTTACAGATTCTAGCTTCTCTGCTTTGTCAATATCTTCAATGATTCAATTCTCCATGACGATAATATCGTGACTTTTTACAAGCTTCTTCTCAACTAGATCATATAGCCTATAACCACACTCATCAAGGCCATAACCAATGAAGATGCACTGCCTTGTCTTGACATCTTACTTTAACCTCTCATCTTTGGGCATATGTACAAAACCTTTGCAATCAAATACTTTCAAATAGTCATAGAAAACATCCTTTGCATTTCAAACTCTATTTGGTACATCACTTTGCAAAGTAAAAACAAGAGATAAGTTAATAACATGTGATGCGGTCAATAGAGCCTCACCTCAAAAGGAGTTTGACAACTTTGCTTCTGAAAGAAAATACTTAAATTTTTCAATCAAGGTCCTATTTATCCTCTCTGCTAAACCATTAAGCTGAAGAGTTTTAGGAGGAGTCTTCTGGTGTCTGATACCTTATTATTGCAGTGATCATCAGATGGTTCACAATATTCACCACCGTTATTAGTATGAATACACTTCAGCTTCTTTTTTGTTTCTCTTTCAATGGAAGCCTAAAACTAATTAAAAACACCATTACTTGGTCTTTAGCCTTCAAGACATAGAATGAAAGTTTCCTTGAGCAATCATCAAAGCAAGTAATAAAGTATAGTGCACCACCCAAAGTCCTTGTCTTCATTGGACCGCATAGATCTGAATGCACCAACTCAACCAACTCTGTCTTCTTTGAAGGAGGATGAGACTTGAAAAAAATCTATTTTATTTTCTAGCCAAGCAGTGCTCACATTTTTCTAATTTAGTACTTTCAAAATCCGAAAGTAATTTCTTGTTAGACAGAACATTAAGTCCTTTCTCACCAATATGACTAAGCCTCTTATGCCATAAGTTGAAGAGATAAAGATTTTGACTATATTCACTATACTAGCATAAGTAGAAGTCATAGTACAATATAGACCACAACACTTGTCACCATGAGCCACAACCAAAGAACCCTTAATGTATCTCTGTTTTTCACCACCATTGGTACTAACATATCCCTCATCATCTAGTACACTAACAGAAATAGTGCAAACAAACATTAGGTGCATGCTTTAAATTATTTAAAATGAGTTTAGATCCAGTGCTATTTTTTCAAATAAATTATACCGATTCCAACCCCCTTAGATACAGTCTCATTCCCCATACTCAAGGTTCCAAAGTAACTTGGAGTATAAGATGAGAAAAATTCTTTCTTGATGTCATGTGAGATACGACATCGGAATTCATACTCCATCTTGACTCATCACAAACAATATTAGATTTGTATCATGACTAGTAATAATAACTTCGGTGGTGATCATGGCTGTACAATTTTAATTATCATTTTTTCTTCCTTTTCTCTATTCTCCTTCTTTAATTTTTGATAAAATTTCTTTGTGTGCCCTTTTTAACCACAATGACAACACTTAATATCTTTAATTTTACCTCTAAATTTGATACTATGATATTCTCTATTTCAAAAACTACGATTCCTGCTTCTCCCCCTAGTGTTAGGCATCAAGAAATCGGACGAAGAGGAACCTTGAGACTTTTATCTCATCTCTTTATTAAGAACACTACTCTTGGCAAAATTTATACAGATCATGCCATTAGGAGTAGAATTTGACAATGAAGTTCTAAATGTTTCCCAAAAGTCTATTAGGGAACCAAGTATAAGCAACCTTGAATTTCTTTATCAAACTTAATGCCCATAGCAAATAACTGGTTCACGATCCCATGAAAGTTATTTAGGTGATTTGTCAAGATAATCATCATCGTATTTTAATCCCAACATTATTTTATCAAGAACATTTTATTATTTTCATTCTTCTGAGCATACAAACTTTCAAGATGCTCCCATAGAGATCGAACATGTGTCTCCCTAGAAATATGATTCAGCAGATTATCGTCAATCCACTGCCTAATAAGACCACAAACCTGTTGTGTGATAGGCTTGACTCTTCATCGATTTTATTTTCAGGTTTTATAGTGTCAAAGACTGGTTGATGAATAGAGCAGATCTTTCATTTCCCCTTTCAAATGGCATATTTAATTCCATTCAAAGTAACCATTCTACTTGTGTTCAGGGCTGAGCATATTTTAGTTCAAATTGAAAAAACTAAAAAACCAAACCAAAATTTAGTTTTGGTTTCAGTTTTCCAAATCAGTTTTGATTTCCAATTATTGAAATTCAGTTAAATGGTTCAATTTTCAATTTTTCAAAAATATTTTTTGTTAAACTGAAAAATCAAAATTATATAAATAATTAATAATATATTATATATATATATATATATAATATTTAATATATAATAAATTTATATCAACCCTAGTCCCTAAATGATAAATTCCTAATCTTAGTTCTAAATTCTAATACGCCGTATACGATATTATTGTCGAGCACAATTGTCGAACACTTAAACTATAGACTACCGATGATACGAGAGACAGACCGCTGGCAACCCACGTAGATGATACAACTTTACAATGACTCAACTGTACAATGACACCAGAGCGGCGAGTGGTGAGTCAGCGACCACCGTGGACTGCCGACTGTGGTCTTTGAGTTTGTTGAGAGGCGATCAACAACTAATATGATAAATTTAAACTAACCGGTAGCGACAATCAGTCAGTCAGGTCAATTTTTGGTGGTGACAATTAGACCACTTTTTTGTCTACTAATAATGCTTAACTCACTCCCATATTTGAGGGATGAGGCAGTCGTTGTCAAGTAACCCAATTTGAATTGGGGTTCAAGGAGCAATTATAGACTTCAATTCTTATGGATGCACAAATTACTACGAGATTACCCAGAATGCTAATAAAAATGACATGTAAAATAAAATGGGGGATTTGTTTGGGAACTTTTTGTACGATCTTTAGCAAATGATCAAGAGATAACACTTTTGTTTTAAGCAACAATATTGGGGGAAATCTTGGGATTATGTTTACCTAAAGGTAAAAGTATGTAGGTTAATGAAGGTTTAGCTTGAAATTAGTTGTTAACTAAAGGATAGACTAGGTCGAAGGTCATTGTGGTCAATCTTTTGATAAAACCAGAATGATTTCACCCGTTGGCACTTTTGAGCACCTAATAAGTGTGAAATTCGTAATCATCCAAAACCTCAATCAAACATCCCTATTTCGAGGATGATGCTCTTGACATGATTTTCACTCCTAATACACTTATTTCTAAGATTGTAAGAGGGAGTAAACCATAGACTTAATTGTCCACCATTTCCTTGTCCCTCCTATAACCTTCTTTCAAGGATGTTATGGGTTACCTCATGTTCACCTTCATCCGTCTTTCTAGAATGATAAAGGTTTTCTAGAGTTTGGAGTTTTCACCCATCAAACTCATGAGGCATTTCACTAACAACTTTGTGGCCTTACGCTTTCTTGCATCAACCTTTACCACCCCCAACTTTGGCTTTTAGCCTCAAGTTACATTTTTAAGTTCAAGGAGGGTTTGGTTCACAAGAGAGATAAAAAGAAAGGGTCACGGGTTGTAATGAGTTTACCAAAGAAAGGTCCAAATGCTCAAAGTGGGTACTAAGAATAATATGCATGGGTAGGATTTTTAGGCTAGAGTGGACTTCCAAAATCACAAGATGGACTATGAATATTTTACCAATCAAGCACAATTAAAATTTAGCCTTGAAAGACTAATGGGGAAAGTTCTAGATGGTACAAGTACACATGAGACAACGACAATTAACCTCACACATATGACATACAAACATTGTCAATGGGTTCAATTGTTCTACCAGCTCGAGACAAAAATAAAGTATTCACTATCTTTCCAAAGTCAACTTTTGGAGTCATAGAAAGAGGGAAAAATTTTCATCACAAATTTGCTCACGTCTATGCCTTCAAATTTTGCAAAATTTTGGATGGAGGGGGTTGTTTGCTTTTGTATTCACACCACACATAATTTGCTAATCATGGAAACAACCCAAGCTATCGTCTCATAGTTCAAATCATAATACGAGCGACTCACCATATGGCTTCTCAGACTTCACCAATGGATAACAATGCAATCCCTGGTTATCAATGCTATAGGTACTCAGACTTTCCTTATATTCATGGTTAGCAACTCAATTATAGTGGAACTAAAATAAGATGACAAACCTAGAACAAACTAGCTAATCTATGCAAATATGGGCATCATCATAGTGCTCGATTATTATAAACCCAAATAAAAATAAAGATAAGAATTATCTAAAAGAGCAGAAAAGTATACAAAAATATCAATAATACAAGACTGAATTAAATGAATAATACTAAGGAGACACCCCCAACTGCAAAGATAGCAGTGTACCCACTGTAGAAATAATTAGGGGTAAAAGAGATAAGGGTGCTCCCTAAAATCACATCAAGGGATGTTATCACTGTTGGACTCTGCATCACCACTCTCATCCTCAAGATCGGACCACTCGACTAGGGCCTTATCATCATTGTCCACCCAAGAAGAAGTAAGTCTATCTCAGGGCCTTAGAACCTTCCATAGGCCCTTTATGCCCTTACATATCCTGATAAAGAATTCATCCCTCTTCTTCTCCCTTATAACTATTTTATCATGCAAGATCAAAAGGTTTCGATATGACTCCACCAAAGAAGAGTAGGACTTTTCAAGCTTATCAATGGTAGCTTTTTTCTTCTTTTGGCCCTTCTTATACTTCTCATAATCGGTACATGATACATAAGAATGATAATCGGTGGAAGGCTCTCCCGGTCCTTGGGGTAAACTAGACACAAGCTCTTTGATGGTTGTAATATTTACTCCTATCTTCTCAAGGGGTCCCGTGGTGGTTGGCCTATAAGACTCAGGTTCACTGCATGCCGTCTTTTCCAAGTTGATCTTTCTTTTCTTGGTTTTATCGGGTGCGCCCTCACCTCTAATTCTCAAGGGGTAAATAGGGGCATTGAGGTGTACCCATGTATCACTAGCATACTCGTCTACCCCTACTTTCCTATAAAGCTCAGTAATTAAAAAGGGGAAGAAGAGATACGTACCACCTTGATTCTTGAAATGATCTATTTCATTAACCACGAGTTGACCAACATCTAGAGATATGTCGTCTAGAATGCACGTAACCATCCTAGCACGTAATTATAGGATTATTGTTATATGGGTACAAGGGAGAAACTCAGCTACAAATGGTATGTACCCATATCCGAGCCTCAGAGGTAAAGTCATTCATGGAAATACTGTATTTAGTTTTGGTCCATGAGACTTCCCTTCCAGGGCATAGCCATTGTGCGAACCAATTCCCCAATTTATAACCCTTTGCTTTGAATTCACCCATATCTGCCTGTTTGTGCCTATAAACATTATTGATTTGTTTATCCCTAACTTTCACCAGCTTTTCCTGAATTTTGACAGTCATATTAAGTGGGTCTAAAAAAGAGACTTCACCAATGTTTGCATAAAATTCATGGACCCATTGCTCATTTGTAATGCATGGATCGGGGCAAAATATTACCACCCTATGGCTTCAAGTTTGTCATGAAGTGTTGTAGTTTCTCTGGTAGATTATCCAAGCAAATTCCTCTCTCTGGGAACAACTTTGTTCTTGGAAGATCCTTGTAGTAAAGAGTATGGCACTCGGGTGCCATGAATCGGATGTGATCATACTTATCCATGAGGTTGTCCTGAAAGAACTAAGCACACATTATATCTTTCGATGACATTTTTATAATGTAAAATGTGCTAGATTATCACTATAGTTCATTGTACTAGGTGCTTGGTGTTGCTAGACTAAAAATTAGAAATGCAGGATTTTTGGCATGGCAGAAAGCTGTCCTCAATTACCACGATCGCGAGTCAGGACCACATTCTTGTTATTGCAATCGCAGTCTATGACCGCGGTCACGCTACCTGACGCTGATTCTGTGTCAGCTCTGCATGTACAAATTTCTTCCAAATTTAGGCTACTAGTATGTTCTATAATGTGGAAGCATATGAAGATCATTGGAACAATGCTAACAAGTGTGTGAATGCCCTTTAGAAAGAAAATATAATTATTGAAAGTTCATTAGAGCATTTTATCAAATACTTGGTATGCATATCTCATTGGTATACCTATTTTACACATAATTGGGTACTCATGATTTCCCCCACTTATGTGCACACCTTAATCAAACAGCCAACATCACACCAATATCAAATATGACAACATGGAAAGCATAACAATCAAAATTTTAGGCCCTTCTTAATCATGCATTCTATGGCCTATTTTCGTAAGTAAATGCATGGATTCATGTCACCTACTGGAGTTTTGATGCAACGGAATGCAAAGATGCTGTTTGAGCTCACAAACTTGACCAGAAATTAGCCTAAATTAGAGAGTATTATCTTAAAAGGGAGTGTAAGGGAAATAAGGGTAACTAAGGGTTAAATGGTAAAAGTATCAAAGACCGTATTCAAGGTACTGTGATTGCCGACACTCGCATGACCGAGATCCTATTTGGGGACCGCGATCACGGTAATCGAGAGTAATTCTACTTCTCTATTTTCCCTTGTTCAGTAGTTTACTCAATTTTTCCATATTTCTCCCCTATTTAGCTTATGTGATGCACTCCATAGTGCCACGATGCATGGGTTATTCATATTCAAAAGATAACATCTATCCTACAAAAACATAACAAAAAAAAGATATGAGCCACTTTCATGGCATTTGTGGGTTGCCTCCCACCTAGTGCCTTAGTTATCGTCGTGGCATGACTTATTCCTTCCTTTATTCGCAAGGTGGATCCTTAAACTCCTCTTTATTTATTTTCTCATTTTCAACATCCACCATGGATACTACTTGCAACTTCGCGATTTGCTTCTTTGACTTGTAATTTTTGAAAGAGACCTCATCCTCTTGTACTCTAAATTTCATCTCCCCGAGCTCTAGATCGACAAAGGATCTCCCAGTGGATAAGAAAGGATGACCAAGAATGATAGGCACCTCTTGGTCCATTTCATAATCCAATACCATAAAATCCACCCGGAGAATGAACTTGTCCACTTTAACAAGGACGTTAAACAATATATCCACCGGCCTTTTCATAGACTAGTCTGCCATCAAGAGTCGTATAGAGGTTGCATCGGGGTATCCAGACCAAGTTTCTTGTATATGACAAAAGGCATTAAGTTGATGGTCGTACCAAGGTCACATAGAGCTTTTGCAAATTCATACATCCCAATTATGCAAGGAATATGAATGCTCCAGAGTTATCTTTCTTTTTTGTAACTATGCTATCCATGATAGCGCTACGTCCATGAGTGACCTCAATAGTATTGCCTTCAACAAGTTTCTTCTTGGACATTAACTTTTTGATCAACTTAGTGTATCCCGGGATCTTATGGATAGCTTCAAGAAATGGGATGTTTATTGATAAGTTGCTAAGTTTGGCCATGAACTTCCTCAATTTGTCATTTTTCTCCCTTTTATGCAAAAGTTGAGGAAATGGGGGAGGAACTTGGATGGTTGATCTTGCTTCAACTTGTGGCCTTTCAACTTCAACCACCTCCTCATCACTTTCATTAACCTCTTTCTCATTATTTACCTTTCTTCTTAAAGGTATAACATCCTTTGCTTTGGCCTTGGGCATATTCTCACTCATGTCTCCTTTAAAAGATTCCTCAAGTGCTCTTCCAATCCTTATGACAATTGCTAGGACTTGGGCATCATTCTTTGGGTTAGCAATTGTGTCACTCGAAAGTCTACCTCTACGTCTAGTATTTAATTGCGTTGATATTTTCCCTACTTGGGTCTCCAATTACTTAATAGAGGTAGAGTGAGACAAACTATTTGAGAGAGGTGGGAGAAATCACCCTTCAAATCATGGACCATCTTGTCCATGCCTTCTACTCTATTCAAGATCCTTGCTAACATATCCTCGGTCTTGAAGTTTTTGGGGTCAATGGCACTAGATTTCTTGGCTTTAGATCGATCATGAAGAGGGACATAATGGTCATAGTCACATTCACAATCTCTCTAATCTCAATCTTGTTCATGATCCATACAACCTTGGTTCCCACCTTGCCTTTGATAGGTAGGGTGGGAACCCCCCGAGTATTTTGCCAAGTACCAGATTTCTTCATCTAACTTCTTTGCCTATTCATCCTCTTCATAAGATTTTGATGCTACGACGTTTACCGCTTTCTCGGGTGCACCCATAAATTCTTTGTCATGATCTCAAGTTAGGTCATTATTTTGGCCATGTTCTCCTCCTTTTTTTTCTTGTTTTCTTTGTTCATTAGTCGCCACAGATGTGGTAGAAGGGGTTTTGAAAGCTTCAGTGTCTCGGGTATGCCAACCCCGATTTTGTTTTGATACTTGTCCTATCAATTGGAATGCCGTAAGATGATGCAATCTCACTATAGAACCGCCCGCCGCATTATCCACCACCATTTTGTTTAATGGATCAAGAGGCCTATAGAAAATTTTGAGGAGAATGTTTTCTGAAACCTCATGATTTGGGAATTGGGCTAAATTTCCATTAAACCTCTTCCAAGCTTCAAATAATGGTTCTCCATTCATTTATCAGAAGTTCACAATCTCATCCCACTTTTGATGTATTTTTGATGGTGGGAAGTATCTATCAAGAAACTTCCCATGATGTAATTAAGCTGGGTGGAAGTGAGCGAAGCCATAAAACTATCTCACCCATTAGTAAAAATAGGAAAAGTCAAAGACAGATGGATTCTTGTGTAATATATGCTATGTTAAATGGAACACAAACTTCCATAAAGTTCTTCAAATGGACATTTGGGTCCTCTTATTCTTGACCCCCATATAAACCTTTCATTTGCAATATGTGAAGCATAAAACTAGTCATATGAAATACTTCATTCCTGTTGGTTGGTGGAATGCGAATTGCACTTGTTTGTCCCGCCTTATTTAATTGGCCTTCATCATCAAGAGGGGCATCGAGGGGGCCCATATTGCTTGCGTTATTGCTCATTGTGCCGTTTACACTTTGATCACCTACAAAAGATTCAAAAAATAACAAATAAAGTAAATTACACTACTATGGGTATTCTCAAGTAAGAATGACATCACATAAGAGAAATCTATAGTTCACTCCCCGACAATAGTGCTATTTTGATAACGTACAACTCACTCCCATATTTGAGGGGTGAGGCGGTCGTTGTCAAGTAACCTAATTTGAAGTGGGGTCGAATATCAGGGAGCAAATTATAGACTTCAATTCTTATGGATGCTCAAATTACTATGAGATTACTCGAAATTCTAACAAAAATGATATGTAAAATAAAATAGGGGATTTGTTTGGGAACTTTTTGTATGATTTTTAGCAAATGATCAAGAGATAACACTTTTGTTTTAAGCAACAATGTTGGGGAAATCTTGGAATTATGTCTACCTAAAGGTAAAAGTATGTTGGTTAATAAAGGTTTAGCATGAAATTTAGTTGTTAACTAAAGGATAGGCTAGGTCGAAGGTCATTGTGGTCAATATTTCGATAAAACCACAACGATCTCACCCGTTGGCACATATTCTCAATCTTATAGTGCAAGGTAGACTAAAGAAAATTAATAAGTCTATCAAGTGAGTGAGATAAGCTGGGAAGTATATTAAACAATCTGCCGCAAGAGTTAAAAAGTTCAAGAATGTTGTAAATCTCAATTGATAACTTGTAAGAAATCTTTGTCTAGATGTTCCTACTCAATGAAAATCTACATACTTGACTCTTGAAACAACATAACATTTTGTGCTTACATTTGAAAGTTATAGTTTCTATATAATATTTTTTTGGATCATCTTCATACCTTTCCTTGTGAAGATGGAACTAATGCATGCACCTTTACAAGTGAGGACTAGAGAAATGTAAGGACGATGATAAAATTTTTGAACACTTTTTATGGTCTTACTTTGAAAGTTTCTGATTCAGAATATATTACTAACAATGTGCACTTTATGGAGATTTTTGAGTTTGATCTGATTTTGAAAGAGATGGTTGAAAATGAAGATTCTAATTTGAAAAAATGGCAACAAATATGAGGGAAAAGTTCAAAAAGTATTGGGGTGATCCAGAAAAAAAGAACAAAATTATCTTAATTTTATCTTTGTTGAATCCCCACAACAAACTTGAATATGTTCTTTTTTCAATTGTGGACATGTTTGGAAAAGAAATTAGGGACAAGTGTTTGATTCAATGGAGGCATATATGAAAGCCTTGTTTGAGCATTATGTTAAGAAATCAAAAAACTCTTCTTCATCCACTTCTTCTTATTCTGAGAACTCTTCATCTTTAAATGGTTATGGAAACTTTTAACGAAGAGAAATAATGAGAACAAAATAGCAAGTTGAAAAGCATGAAGAAATTAGTGGAGGTTTAAGAAGTAAATTTAAGTTGGGAAAATATCTTGCAGAAGAGATTGAGCCAAATTTAGTAAAATTTGATATATTAGGTTGGTGGAAAGTTAATGAGCCGATATTTCCCATTCTCACTGAGATGGCTCGTGATGTGTTAGCCATTCCCATTTCTAGTGTCACATCTTAATGTGCATTTAGCACGGAAGGTCGTGTTATTGATCCCTTTAGGATTTCATTGACTCCTAATCTAGTGCAATCTCTTATTTGTCTTCAACAATGGCTTAGACATGAACCTATTCCTATTAATATTAAGAAAGATTTAGAGTATATTGTACAACTTGAAGTTGGTATGAGTTTTATAATTTTGTATTCATTATATTAAAATAATTTCTTATTTATATTGCATATCAACTAATAGATATCATATATTCTTTTAGAAATGGCTTGTAGTGGAACTGAGTCTAGCATTGTCGATGTGTAGTTGTCAGAAAGCAAATGTGAATTGTAGGTAAGTGTGTTTTTGGGTTCTTCTTCTACCACTTCTACTATTTTTTCGAAACTTTCCTATATATGAAAAGGATTTCTATCAGAAAAAGAAGCTTTAGTGGTTTGGGCTTTTATTTTTCATTGAAGAATTATCTTAGTTTTCTTAGGAGTCAATGTCTATTAATTATTCATGATATTCTTGACAAATGTCTCCAAATAGAAAAAAGAAAGAAGACAAATAGTGTGTTTGCTGTTTGGTATGGCTATTTCTCTTTTTTTTTTTTCGTGTTAATTTGCATCATGGTTGGGTGGTTGATCTTTAAACAGTGCATGATTCGTTCATAAAAATAGTTATTTAACTTATTTATTCACTTTGTTCATCTTTACTTATTCAATAGTAAAAATAGTTATTGAACTTAGTAGGCATTTGGCCATGAAAACTAAAATTTTTAAAGTTGGAGTTCGAGTTTGTGTTAAAGTTGTGTTTTTCCATAAATATAATTGGAGTTTTTTTTAAAATTTTAGAAAGATGAAAAAAATTAGATAGGTATCATTTGACCACATGCTAAATTCAGTCAAATTTAAGATTACCATGGTATAATACACACTTGAATAGGTGTTTGCTACTCTTTAATTCAGTGAACATCTATAAATGTAGTAGGAGCAGAGCATAGAGTGTTCTCCTTATTATCAAAATGCAAGGAACTTCAATCTGAGAAATTACAAATTCTCCCACTTTAAACTTTTGTAGCTAATACTGCTAATTACAAGTTCGTCAAATTTTCATTAACTATTCAATTCTTCATTCCCAAGAAGTGCATAGTTCTATACCATCCTATGAAGATTTCAACTCTCTTGATAGAGATGCATGGGAGAATTTCTCCAAGTATTAGTTAGATTAAAGTTCATTTTCTATAATAAAGTTTGAACACACAAAATGTTTTCTTAAACTATAGATGACTGTTGTGGCTGTTTTGTGGGCTGTGGATCAGTGACTGTTTTAGTGAATGTGGTAGATATTTTATGGATTAGTGGTGGTGACTGTTTTACGATTTTGTGACTTGTTTTACTATTTTATGAACTGTTTTACTGTTTTATGGACTAATTTATGGACTGTTTTACTGACTCAAATGTTTTATGGACTATTTTGTTAACTTTGGTTTGGACTATATAATGAAGTTATGTCATTCATGTTAAACTTATGGTTATTTTCATTTCGTTTTATTCATGTTGAATTATTTATAGTTATTTATATTTGGAAATGAAAAATAGGGTTCAAAAAATAATTTTTCTTAAAACAATCATCAATTTTAAATGTCTAGTCATGAAAAAGAGAGGCTCTCTACTTTAATATTTAAAACCAAAATAAAAATCTGAAATAACCAAATCGAATTTGTAGAAATCGAACCAAATAGAATATATTTCGGTTTGGTTACGATTGTCACTTTTGCTAATTCAAAAATCAATAAATCAAACCGATATTAAACAATCAAACAGAACAAACTGAATGCCCAACCCTACTTGTGTTGGCTTCCATCTTTTACCCAAAATATAGATATTGCAAATCGTGGCTCTGATACCAGTTTGTTAGGTAAATGCGGAATAACAACAAAAGTATTTATAGCAAAATAATGAGAAATAAAATTAAAAATAACGACACCAAGAATTTTACTTGGAAATCCTTTTAAATAAGGAAAAAACCATGGATCAAGAGGAGCAACTGATATTATTATAGTAAGAAATTTTACATTGTAGTCACAAGTATAATACTCAAAGTGACTACTACACAAATAAAAGAAATAACCCTCTTTTTACTCCCACTTTACTAAAATATTGCTCACTCTAATTTTTCCTTCACAACTATTTTGTTATCATATTTTGTGGAATTCTTCACTACTCTCTCTATATTGTTTTTCTCTCTGTTTTGGTGTGTTTAACAAATGAGTTGAGGAGATCCTTTTATAGGAAAAAAATAATCCCTATTGATGTCATCAGTGACATCACTGAAGGTAACATTTCAAAATGTTATCATGAACACATTTAATAGCCCAACTACCAAATCTTCATTATTTAAACTTTTATAGCCAATGACCTTTATGTCAACATTTGCATCCAATGCTTTTGTGACTTGGGATGAAACCTATATTTTGTCCTCATTCATATATAATGTCACTGATTTTAGTGGCCTAACTAATATAATAGGTTAAGCACTGATTCTGATGGCCTAGCTAATTTAATAGAATGTTGTACTGTTGGATTTCTCTAATCTCCTCAAAAGGGACCTCTAAATTTTGATGATGTTAGTATATGAGGTAAGGCCTATGCTGTTATTGTACTAATTCTATTGAATCAACTTCAATTTCAATAAGCATTAGATTGAAACATCCTAGGTTTCTGGCCCTTGGAAAATTTCATGGATTTCTGGTCTTTGGACATAATACGACTAGGGGAAATGACTAGTACAATGGGATACAAGTGTTATGAGTTAGTCATATACTGACCAGTGTTGGTCGGTAGGTTGGATTTGGTTTCTAGAATGGGTATGACTTTGGTGGTACGAGTCATATTAGTGGATACGAGTTTTTTGGTTACTTAACTTAGTCTTAGATTTGGTAACTTAAGTTGGATCTAAGTACGAGTGGCTTACCATGAGCCGTAAGCTAGGGTACGAGTTATATCATGGACCCGCATGGTAGTCAGTGTTTAACCCTCTTTGGATACTCTGCCATGGGTACTAGTAGTATACTTGGATACGACATGATTTGGGGTGAGTCATACCTTGGAAGTGTTGGGTCCAAGGGAGATGGCCTTGGGTACGAGTGGGGGGTACCACTTTTATTGAAGGGTACGACTGGTATGGATTGTCGTACCCACCTCATGAGATTTTTAGGAGTTTAAGTGAGGGTAGTCTAGACATTTCTCCACTTAACCTAATAAGGCCCTACGACTTATTTTCCTATTGGGAGGTTATTTTCCCTATCATTCTATTCATTAACACTTAGAAACTTCTCTTAAGCACTCTACAATTCTTTCTAAATCTTTTGGGTAAAGGAAGGCTAGAGTTTCATCTTAAGGATTAGTTTGAGGCTAGTGTTGGTGATTCCTCTCCATCATCTTCTTGGTTTAAGGCATGTTCTCTTCCCTCATTGTTAATTCCATCTAAAAGCATGGTTTTATACAATGTTTTCATGGTTTGATTATTGTATGGTTTAGATATTCAAATATAATTTGGGGATTTTTGGTTATAAATGCTTGGTTATAGTTTTCCCATATTTTAATTATGCTTTTATATGCTTTAATAGTGTTTTTCGATAATTGGTTTCATGGGAATGGTTATTTGGTAATTGGCTTTGGTTTAGGAAACACTATACCCATAATATGTTTGATAAAATTCCTATGAGAATGTTTTCACTACATTGTTGGATCTTAATGGAACTATTCCATGGTTTAAACTTGGTAATGGAACCCTAAATGGTTAAATGGTTTAGAATAGTTAAATGGAATGGCTTTGGGTTTAACAAACATCCTTGTGGGGTACAATGGAATTCCCGATGTAAATATGTTAAAGGAACACTTGTGGGGTACAATGGAATACTCCAAGATAATATAATAATGACATACTTGTGGGATACATGGGACTCCCCAAGTTTATATGGTTAATGGGTAGACAAAAATCCCTTTACCTTAAAGGGTTTGGCTAAGGACAATACTTGCAAGTTATAGTTGGTATAACAACATCACTACTCATAGCCCTGGAAAATAATAATGGAATAATGGATTAGTTGGTTGGAAATGGTTTTAAATTGGTAATAATGGCGGGGTGTGATAGCTAACCGTGAAAATGGAAGTTCAATGAACGAACAATGAAAACTCATGTTTGCTGACAGGAGGGGTAGGACATGATGACCCTTTTATGATACTTTGAGGTACATGAGAATCCTCTAAGTACATTGTACATATGTATTATGGAGGTTGAGGGTACTTGGGAATCCTTACTCTTATGGTATCTCTAGTTCGTGTGACTATACGCATTAGGGCCCATTCAGGGGTTACACTGGACCCATATTTCCCATGGGTGGTTAAGGACGGTTAAGCTTCATATACCCAGGTAAATTATTTTAAATGAATGCTAAACCAGATTGCCTTTCCCGGCATGGTTATTTATATATTTATGGTTTGTATGCATATGGTTGGTTTACTTGGTTTTATTGGTTGGCATTATTTTATCCTTATCCTGAGTTCATGCTAGATTTCACCCGCTAACCTATCTTTGGGTGTCTATATCCCCATATAATGTAGGAACTGACCATTTTACTTCTTCTGCTTAGCATTCGGACATTCTGGATCAACTACTGGATTGAAGTGCTGAGCTTCCATCTTTTCGAAAGGTTCCATTTCATGAATGTTAGTTTATACTTTGGTTTATGTATGGATATTAGTTTTGGCAATGGTTGGGGTCATTTCCTAACCGGATTTTGGTATTCTTATGGTTAGAGGCTTTTGTGGAACTACTATGGGTTGGTATGGGTGGGATCAGTATTGGTGTCAACCTGAGCATTGATATTGGTATTGGGGCTGATATCATAGGACTAAATTTCTCACCGTTCCATCCCCTTTTATTTTAGGATTTTATATAATTATTATAGGACTCATTTGGTTATGGTTTGGTTGGTTTGGCTATTGATTAGGTTCGGACGGTTGGACTCGGTTGGGTCGGTCTCGATAATAGACCTATCCTAGAGTTTATAATTTGGATAGTTACATTATCTTGTTATATGCTCCAAATTCAGCCAACAGTGGGGTAGGCGGATGGAGGTTGGGTTGGGTAATGGGGGTGGTCGACGATCCCAGTCGGACTTGGGATGCCCATTATGACAAGGCCTCAGATCGGGTTGTGTCACAGATACTAGGATATATTAAGTTACAATCCCTGTTCTAGTTCTTTGATTTTAGCAAATAAATGATTTATGGGATTAATAGATGTGTAAAAATCCATGATCCAGTCCCCTGGTTGTCCCCAATGACCTGTGGTGACGCACAAGCGGCACCTCCACTCTGAAGATGATGCAGTCGCTGCCAAATATAGTAACCTAATAAAGATTAGGGTCGAATCCCAAGAGAATACGTGGTATCATAACTCTTAGCTGTTGTAATCAACTGGAAGAGCTGGAAAAGGAAATGGGGGGATTTGAGTATCAATGTTGAAGTAGTAGCAAATATCAACTTCAATTGTATTTAGTCGGAGGTGAATACTAGGATTGTGTTCCCCTAGATTCTCAACTCTGTAGGCTTATTGTGATTTGTTAAACCAACCCGATACCTTGCATGAAGAATCGGTAACTTATGTACCTTCTACAATATTTGGACGAGCAGAAGGATTTTACCCTTTACCTATTGAGTTTAATGATTTTGCCTTACAAACACTTATCTTGATCCCAGTTAACTATTACCTTTTGAGTATCTAGTTATTAGATGAAACCTAACCATCTTAGTTCGATAACACCTAGCAGTGTGGATCGGTAGCTAAACTTCAAATTACTGTTGTCATTATCTTTTTCTTGTCACTACTCCTTTTTTTGGAGTAAGTAGGAATAATCTAGGCGGGATCCTAACGTTTGGTACCAGTAAGATAATTATTAATGTGAAGATAATACAATGCATGCATGGGTATCAGTTCAGAACTACAATAACACTTCCCCTACTTTGTCAATCTGCCAGGGTTTCCACAACCCTAGCTAAGGGATTTTAGCCTCTCATGCTTGTGAAGTAATCAATAACATTCATGATTGAAAGCATAAGATGAAATCACAACAATCACAAGTAAAAACCCAAAACCTTAATTGAATTAATCAACTGAAGTCAATAAAAGAGAATCCCAAGACTAAAATCGAATCTCGAAATCAAAATATATTGGTGAGTATCAAGAGTGAGTAACTTTTACTAAAATACACATAAGGGGTATTTGAGTACATGAGGAAACCCTAAGACTATATACTGAACAAAATAGGAGAAAAAAGGGTCGGTGGCTACATATGGTCACCACATGCAGCCTAGCCTTGAGCGTATGTGGTACATGCGGCCTGCAGGCTGGGTGCATATAGTGACTGCATATGCCCAGACCAAAATTTCCTGCAGGTTAGCTCTTAAAATTTTGTACTTCTGACACATGCTTTGCCCATATGTGCTACATGCGGTTCGCATGTTAACTCAACATGTGCCGGAAGTTATTTTTTAGCTTTTTTTCAATTCCTGCATATGTTTCTATCACGAACAATATAGAAAGTGTCACGAACATCCATTATTGATCACATAAGTATCCAAAATACCCTTTTTCATCTTTTTTCTCAAACTTAGCATCCAAAACATGATTTCCTTCAAAACATAAATAAAACGGATCATATCTAACAAAACAACCTCAGAAACTTGCATATTTTTCTCGTTTAAACATCGAAAGTTCTATATTTCTATAGAACATCAACACCCTCAACTTAGAATGTTTGCATGTCCTTAAACAACAAAATAAAATATAACAAAACACGACACTTAATTAGGAGAATCTAAGCTATTCAAGACAATCAATCAACACTTTAAGTTCAAATCAAAACACCCCTTTCTATATCACTTTTTAAAATTAACTGTGTATAAACATGAAGCACAATAGCGTGACATAAAGGGATCAAGGTATGACATACATTAGCAACAGACAACCATGCTATGTATAAGTTACATTACCCAAATTCGCAAGAAGCTAGCAATATGACTCATATGCCCTCACAACAAATATGTCCCACTCACTCAATATGAAATAATGCATGTCGATATAGGGACAGTCAAGAGAGACTCACGCTTAGAAGAGAAGTTCCTATACTTGCATTAAAAATCACAGGCTTGCTCTTATTTTCTTTACCTTAGCCTTCAAACAGCTAAGTTAGGATCATTATATGACCTTTCTCGGCTTGTAATGTAGGCTTGGGGGATGGGACATATCAAGTGACTAAGCCTCTTTGGCACTACACTAACCTTGGGGCCCACACTTTAACCAATTTCTTTTTGTTCCATCCTTATTTCTCCATTTTTATTCTATATTGCACATTCAGGTTGAGTGTGGTCTTTTATTCTTTCTTTTTGACCTTTTCAAAATTTTCTTGTTTTTCTTTTTCTGTTTCTTTTGCTACCACACCCAACCCTACTAAATTTTTCTCTTATTTTACCCTTCTATGTACCCACTTTACACTGCACACCCCTATGATAACCACCCTCAACTTAGGTATTTTTCTTGAGTTGAGGTATATAATGTACAAAGTGGACCAGGTCCAAAACAGATTCATTGTAATACAAATGGAAAAGTGAACAATAATAAGAAGAATAGGCTATAAGGCTCAAAACAGGGATCAAGGGATACAATTCATACATGTAAGGTCATTTAGGATATAAGTGGACTAGAATAAAAAATGACCTATGATCCTTTTATAACCGACTATCCTTCAACCTAGGCAAGACTTACCAAGCAAGTTCTGAATTCAACACAAAAGAAAACTAAGTAGCATCTCACACATACATGTCATAGAGTAAGTATTACAAACTACTACTTATCCAATTCATGTAATTGTTAGCAAGTGATTATCATGTTCCTAATTCTAATGCCATACCAAGATCCATAATGTTCACACAAACATATATTCATACAGTTCTAAAACACAAATTTAGAGGGGTATCATTTTTCTTAAAATCAATGAAAACATGACAACTGCCCTAAATACTTGAAAATATCCTAATTATATAAAAACACAACATAATATAAAACAAAACACAATACGACATAAATTTTAATATATACATGTCAGTTCTACAACCATACCGCGACCGACAGGAAAAGAAGCACGACAACAAAAACTCATGGCAACTATGGTATACCCCACCCCAACTACAAACTATGCACTATCCCTAATGCATTAAAATAATATAAAACTAAGGAAAGTGAGAACATACCTGGGACACACTAAGTGTCGGTGTACCTTGGGTTGTATACCAAGCAGTTCCTGATTTTCCATCTCGGCACAACTCAGTTTGCTTGGATAATCATACTTTCCCAAGGTTCATGTCAACACAGACTCTAACTTCCTCTAGGTTTCCCATGAAGTGCTTCACTCGCTTCCAGTTTACCTTGAATGGGGTATCACCATCACGATTTGTGTATATAGAACCATGTGGGAATACCTTAACCACAGTGAATGGTCTAGTCTACCTATATTTTAGCTTTTAGGAAACAAACATTGTCTTAAATTATACAACAAGACTAAATCACCGGGTTTAAATATTCTTTTCTTGATTTCCTGCCATGATACAACTTAATTATTTCCTAGTATATAGCCGAGCTCTCATAATCATGGATTAGAAATTTATTCAACTCATTCACCTTCCTCAACCTCAGGTTTATCGCTCACGCCACTTAAAATTTAGCCTTTTCAACTGATACAATCCAAATGGCCTCCGAATTGCTAGAGAGGATGCTTACGGGTCAAGTGACACTTGATGACTTCTTGATGGCTATAAAAAGGAATCCATTGGAAGATTATGATTACCAAGGAGTCTCAAGGGACATTAGAGAGGCCGATGGAAGACAAAATGAGGATAGAAAGCCCCTAGAAGAGGAGATGTTCCCCATCCGCTTTGGAGGTGCTCCCAACCCACTTTAGATCCGCTATAGAGGTTCAAAACAGCCCAATAAAACATTGGGATGTGACCCATGTGCACCCCATATGCTCAAGAAAGTGTCTAATGGGCTTTTATATGTTTGTCTTTCCTAAATGGGTCACTTTTGGGCCCATATAATATAATAACCTATCCTAGACTATAAATTGGACTTCTTTTCATTTTAGTAAGTAGTTTATGTTGAATTATGAATTTGAACACTTGTGAGAGTGTAAGGCAAGCGTGAATTTGCTTGTGTTGATCTTTTGTTTAGAAATGTGAGTTTGCTTGGGAATCGATTCCCTTAAGGTCTACGTAAGATTTAGGTGCTTTGGTCGGTTTAATTGATTAAGGGTTTAGGTTTTGATACACCCTTTATTTGATTTCAATTCCTTGCATTGTGTCTATCTTATTGCTTTTCTATTTATTTTTTGCTTTCATATTCGTATCATAGTTTAGTTTTTGATTTCATATTTTATTCGTGTATCATCAACACCTATTGTGCCTGATGCTCAAGATCAACCGTTAAATGGCATGCCTTTATGTATAAAAGATGATATAGAGAGGAACCTATGGGGGTCATATAAGTTGTCTAGTAGGCCAACAATACATCGTCTAATTTTCTAGACCAGTCAGTCCTATTGGCATTCACAGTTTTTGTAAAGATGGACTTTATCTCTCTATTGGAGACTTATACTTGTCCACTTTTTAGAGGATTATAAGGTGTTGATACCTTATGCCTTAAACCATATTTATCAAGCAGGGCTTTGAACAAGAGGTTGCAGAATTGAGACCCACCATCACTAATAATTGCACATAGAGTGACAAATTGAGAAAAGATATTTTTCTTCAAACAGGCAGTGACCCTTCTTTCTTCATTATTTGGAATAAAAACTACCTCCACTAATTTTGACACATAATCAACCATCACCAAAATGTATCTCATGCCATCGAAGCTCACAAATGGGCCCATGAAATTGATCCCTCACACATCAAATAACTCTAACTCCAGAATAGGTGTCATGGTTAGTTCATGGTGCTGTGAGATATTGCCTTGATGATGAAATTGATCATAGGCTTGTACAAAATCATGAGCGTCCTTATAAATTTAAGGCCAGTAAAACCCACGCTGCAAATTTTTTTGAGCTGTGCGTTGATGTGTGAGCATATGCTAACACATTTAAGGCTTTTAACTCTAAGTAATTGCAAGGTCTTGAGCAACTTTAGTTATTTTTGATTAGTCTATGTTTGATTTTGTAGTTTAAGCTGATATGATAGAGAACCAACAATAATAGAAGCAAAAAGGTTGGAATTTAAAGAAATCTAAAGATAAGTGTGGCTGACGACATTTGTGATAAGTCGTCAGCCCTGTGATAAGCTATTAGGATAGTCGTCATCAGTAGACAGAGAATTAGCATAAAGTGGAAGTTGTGATGATATTTTGTGATAAGCCATCAAAGGTTTAATAAGTTATCAAGAATTTTGTCAGCCTTAAATAGGGAATGAGTTTCAGTTGGTAGAATCAACGACATTTTGTGATAGGCCGTTATAATGGTGATAAGTCGTCAGGAATGCTGTCAGACTTAGGAAGGACATGAGAATTGTAGCAAAAGTGTGATGACATTTTTGATAAGTCATCATAGTCCTGATAAGCCATCAGAAGTTGCTGTCAACCTAAGGCAGGACTAGTGCAGATTTTAAGAAGACCTGACGACATTCTTGATAAGTCATCAAGATCCTGATAAGGTGTCACAAATAGTCAACGTCTATTTCAAGAAAAAGATGTAACCTTGATTTTGTTTCCTTATTTAGGGTAAACTATTTAAAGCTTTGTTTTAGGATTTTCTAGACATCAATTAACATTATTATCATTATTCGGCACAAGGTCGACACCTTGAGTTTTTGGACAGGATATTCTGATATTTTCTTTCTTTACTTCTTGACTTTAACAACACAACTATTTTTGAGAGATTATTATCTGTATTTTGGGATTTTTCCTTTGTGATCTAATCCGCGATTCACTAGTTATTATTCATCTCTGTAAGTTTATCTTTCAAATCATGAATTCAATTATGTGTTTCGTTCGTTACATCATGAGTGGCTAAACTCCATTAACCTAAGTTATGGGATCTAGGGTTAGGTCTTGATGAGTTGCTAACTACCTAAGATTTAAAAGGTGGTAGGATTTCTTGATAATTATGAAGTTTTAATTAGCATCTATTGGTTACAAACAGTAGACACACCTTCTTTGATTTGCTTGAGAAAGAAATCAAATATAGTAGGAAGTGAATTATCAATAGGGCCTCGGAAATACGTCGTTTAATAATCAGTGCTGTAACAAGGTTGGTTAACCTGAGGTAAAATCTGGGTAGTAAATAGAAATTCCCTAAGTCGAGAGGATTAGGGGATTAAATGCTTAAGTAGGTCGAGAGAAATTTAAGCATAACATTGATAAATATAGCTTGTTATCCTACCCGCCTTGAGAATCTTGAATCACTTTTAGCATCTATCATGTAACGAAAGCCCTAGTGAACGTAATTCTGGTTATTTCATAAATTTTTGATTTACAAACACCAAAAGTAAAGTGTTAAAAAACAACTTGTTAAATTTGAACCCCCCATTTCAGGAAACATTAAACTATTAATGGATTAAATCGCAAATAACTTGAGTTCACACTATATTCCCTGTGGGATTCGACCCCAACCTAGTTGGGTTTTATATTGACAACGATCGCTTACACCCATTCAAGAGTGTAATTTGAGCGTTATTATGCGTGTGTAGTTATGGTGACCCCAACTGGTGATGAATGACAAGCCTCCAGAATGGTCATTATCTCCTCATATGGAATGCTTCTACGAATCACACTATCAACACAAATCCGAAATAGCTATGAATCGTCCCAAAGGAACTTTCTTACCCCATGCATAAATCTTATTCTCTACTTGAAGGATAGGTCTTTTGGGAAAAGATCGCTTGCCAAATAGTTGACAAAATTAACAAATCAGGGAATCAAATCTTGAGATGCCGCCAACACCTTCTCATCTGGAAAAGCATAATCTATCTCAAGATCATCTCCTTGTTTCTACATTGTCTCTTCTTCAAGGTTAGACAAGTGATCTGCAACCTGATTTTCTTTCTCTTTTCACTCCTTTACTTTAAAATCTAACTCTTCCAGCAATAGAACCCAATGAATCAATCTTGGTTTGGCATCTTTCTTTGACATCAATTATCTCTAGGAGGCATGGGTAATGTGCACTATGACCTTAGTCCTAATCAAATAAGACCACTATTCTTTGAAAGCAAAAGCCACCGCAAGTAGCTCTTATTCTATAACTGTATAATTTTTCTGTGTGGGGTTTAAAGCTTTAATGGCGTAGTAGATGGGATGCAGGATATTTTCTCTCTGTTGGCTTAGGACAACACCCATGGCCACTCCGCTTTCATCATACATGATATCAAAAGGTGCAGACCATTCGAGAGACATAATGATAAAAACCAAAATCAATTGCTCCTTCAGGCATTTGAAAGCCTTGAGACAAGTATCATCAAACATAAATTTCACATCTTTCTCTAAAATCTTGCATAGAGGATTTATAATTTTAGAGAAGTCCTTAATGAACCTCCTATAAAAACCTACATGACCCAGAAAGCTCCATATGCCTCTTACTGATACTGGTGGTGGTAATTTCTCAATTACCTCAATCTTTGCTTTGTCTATGAAAGAGACTCTACTTGACACGACTTTGTTAACACCTAATTGACCATGGACCTAGCTCTAGTAGAAACTTTATCATATCCTAAACTAGGGAATGGCCGTGATGGGCATCTCAAGTTCACCGAGGATCAGAGACCACCCCCTTTGCCTAGTCACATAGAACATAATACACTTATAAGATAACAAGATAGATAAATATAAGCTCAAGAAGTCTAAAATACATCCACAATAAATACCTAGTCCATAATACTTGACAAAACCTCTATGATAAAATTAAATCAAACCAATGTTAGGACATGGCCCCAACGATCGTCAAAATAAGTCCAATGAAAAGTCTACAATAAAAGAAAAACCAAGAAGTAATGGCCTTCTAGAAAAAAAAGGCTCATCATATTAAGTTGACTGTTGATAATTTAGAAATCGAATCACTACACAGAAAAAGTAAAATTATCTTTGGTTCCTGCATCGCATGGGGATACAATATTTCGAGATAGTTTGTGGGTTGAGCACTAGAATGTAACTCAGGGGAGAGATTAAATAATACCATGATCAACCATTCAAAATAATCCAAAACCATTCCACACAATCATATGTATATATATATATACACATAAATTTAACATGTCAGGGTAAGGAACAAAGCTTAGACTAAACTTTAAAAAATTAGACTGGCTGTCATAAAAAGGCATCTACAGTCTATATGGGCTTAACTCACCCCGTTAAAAAGGCCCCAGTGCATGTAGACTTACGAACTAGAGAAATAATCAAATGGATATATGTACTATGGGGGACCAAACCACCTAGTCAGAAGCAGAGGGACTCAAACCCCTGGCCATTTGAAGAATCCTGGGTTTATACCCTTAAAAAATTTCTTGGAATCCTATCCTTCGAACCCAATATAACTCATGGTATGAGCTGTATGCTGAGGTATGAGTGAAGTCCTATTGTAAGCTGAACAGTGTTAGTTTGTGGGATAGTTTTGGTTACTGGAATGGATATAACTTAGGGGAGAGTGCCGTATGGTTAGGTACAAGTCGTATAGGAGACTTGTAAGGTGGATAGTATTTGATCCTCCTGGTGTTGTATTCTGCTAGAGATACGAATCATGGGTACATATAGTATGCTGAGGTTATGATGTGGGTGGATGAGTCGTAATTAGACAGTATTTGATCCATGGTTGAGGTTTGGTTATGATCAAGTGGGTATCAATCGTAAGGGAGGTTATGACTCGTAAGAGGATCAGTCGTGACCTTTTGTTAGGTTTTTATGGGATTTAAGTGAGGGTATTATGGTCATTTCCCTACTAATCCTAATAGGGATCCACGACTTCTAATACACTTAGAAGGTTATTTACCCTATTAATTTATTCTTAAACACATAGAAACTCTTGCTAAACATATCATAATCCTCTCAAGAGCTTTTGGGACAAAGAGCTAGGGTTTCAACTAAGGGGTTACTTTGGGGCTTGTCTTGGTGAATTAATTCCATCAATCTTCTTGGTTTAAGGAATGATTCTCTTCCCTAATTTTAATTTCAATTAAAGGCATGGTTACATGGTTGATTTTATGTTTTTTTTCTTGTATGATTATGGCTTTCAACTATTGATTTGGGGGTTTAGATGTTAAATGATTGGTTATGATTTCCTATAGTTTTAATTATATTTTCTATGCATTAATGGTGGTTTTGGACAATTGAATTGCATAATAATGGTTTAATGGTAATTAAATTTGGTTTTGGTTATATTATGCCCCTAAGGTATTTATAAAATGCTTATAAAGATATGTTCATTGCATTGGCTTGTTTTAATGGAACTCTTGCTTGTTTTCGGCTTATATATAAAATCATAAATGTTTTTAAATGGTTTACAAAGGCTTAAGGCTAATTGGTTATGCTTGTGGAGAACATGATAGTCTCCCAAGAGGTTTAATATGGCTAATGATGGGGCACTTGAATGTCCCCTTAATCTAAACGGTTTGAATATGGATAATGCTTACAATTATGGTGGTATGAAGATACCACTAGTTTATTGAATAGCCTTGGTTAATAAAAGGATAATTGGTTTGTAAGGACTTATTTTTAATTGGGCATTAATGGCGGGAAGTGTAAGCTAAGCCATGGAAGGTGGCAGTCCCGGGAGATCAAAACATAAAACTCATATTTGCCGATATGAGAGGTCTTTTATGGCCACATACGAGTATTATATTTATATTAGAAGGATGTACTAGTCATCCTAGGGATATTGCCTGGTTGTGCAGCTACACATACTGGGACCCTTTCAGCAGGGGGAGCTGAGCCCATATGTCCTGTGGGTGGCAGGATGACTAAGCTACACAACCCAGGTAAAGGTTTTAAATGGCATATTAAACCCGATACCTTTTCCTCGCACTAATAGATATATATGTATGTATGGTTGTTTTCATTGGATGGTTTTCACTTGGATTTGACAACTAGCATTACTTTATCGTTATCCTATGTTTCATGCTAGTGTTCACCCACTAACCCATCTACTGACAACTGTGTACCCACGGTATGTAGGAACCGACCATTCGACTCTTCCTTCATAGTACTTGATTCGGGAACAACTTATTGGACTGAGGTGGTGATCTTTCATCCTTTCAGAAGGTATCATTTCATGTTGTACATTCTTAGACATTTTACTTTCTTTTCGGATATTGGTTTTGGCCATGGTTGGGGGCATGTCCCAACTGGATATTTGTATTCTTTTGGATAGAGGCTTTGTGGTACTTATAGGGGTTGGTATGGGCGGGATTGGTATTGGTGTCAGCCTTGACATTAGAATAAGCTGGGAGGCTTGCATCATCAGACATAATTTCTCACTGTTCCATCGCATTATAATTTGGGTTTGATTATCATATTATGTTTGATACTTTCTAAATGGTTTGGTATAGAATGAATGGTTGGTTTGGTATGGTTTGACTCGGTTCAGTTGGTCATGATTGTTACCCTATCCTAGAGTCTTCATGAGAGCATTACACAATCTTATTTTATGCTCGAAATTCAGCTCATCCAAGGCTGTATACGGTGGTTGGGTTAGGTTAAGGGGGCGGTCCCCGATCCTGGTTAGACTTGGGATACCCATTACGACACGGACCCGATTCAGAAAGCGTCACCATTTAGACCCTGTGCCATTAAATGAAGTTTCCATTATTGGTCCCTCGGGACCTCCACCTTCATGGCCTAGCTAGAAAACCTTCTTTATGCCCAGTTAAAACATTTTTCACACATTCCCATTGAATCATAATATTCCTAAAGGTATACACTATTGGTATCATCATACCAACTACAGTTGCAAGGTAACATCATCATGCTAGTATAATTCCATTCACTTGGGGGAAAAAACACCCCCTTTTTCATTAAATCAAACCATTATGTTTCAATAAACTCTTTACATCATGCAATGTTCCCAAAAATAATTCAATACAAATATACTTTCAAAGCCAATTTCACAAGATTGGGTTGGGGTTATATCAATTAAATTATCCACATTCACTAAATTAGGAGAAACCATGACCCCCAGTTTATTCACCATGTCTATGCACTCCACATGTTCAAAACCATCAATTCAAACCATACATAAGTCATAAAAGCCATGGGAAAAACAATTAATTCAATAATGTTCAGTAACTCTTAACCCACATTTAAAATCATTAATTAAATCACATGGATACAATTATAAACACCTGCTTTTGATAAAATAAGACTTGGGGAAGAGTAGCATTCCTAAAATTACTGAGAATTATGGAGAGAAATCATCCCTTGAGCCCTTAGATGATTGACTTTGAGAAACCCTAGCTTTGTATTTGAACTGGCAATTTGAGAGAGTAAGGAGAGTGTTTATAATTGATAAGGGTTGGAAATAATGGCCCCAATGTGTTTTATGTACGTGGGGTCTAAGTGGGTAAAGAGGAAAATGTCCAAAGTGTCCTTCATTAAAAGCTGAAAATTATCGCCAGTGACTATGGGTCACTATGCGACCCGTAAGTACTCACTATGACTCGTCACCACGAGTCATAGTCAAGATGATAGCTGAGGGAACCCTCTCTGGTGACCCTACGACTTACACCACATGACTTTTCAAGAGAACCTATGACTCGTAGGGTCCTAGTCGTGACCAGGACAGGAATATTTAGGGTACACACTGGTCACCCTATTATTTGGACACCACGACTCGTGATGAGTCTTCATAACTAGTGACCCCTAGTCATAATCAAGACAATGGCATAGACACTACTCACTTATTATATGATGATTTAGCACCTATAGATCATAAAAAGACCTTACGACTCGTAAGGTGTGTCCTAGGTTGGGTAGTGAGTTCAAAAACTCAGAAATTTTCAAAGGCAAAAATCCAAGGTGTTACATTCTGCCCTAGGATCATTCTTCCCTGAATGATGAGACAAGGCATCTATTAGCACGATTTAACATGGAACACAACCACACTTACCTTTAACAAAAACAGAAAACAAAGATATTAAGGAATACACATACCTTTAGCATGATTATCCCAAGTAGAAAATAGGAATGGATATTTGGACTTCATGTTCTTTTCAGTTTCTCAAGTAGCTTTTTCAACCTTATGATTCCTCCATAGAACCTTTACGGAAGCCATATCCTTAGTACTCAAATGACGGACTTGCCTATTCTAAAATCTTAAACGGGACTTTCTCATAAAATAAGGAATCCAAAAAACCAACGCTCTCCAAAGGGACAACTAAGGAAGGATCACCCACACACTTATTTAATATCAAAATATGGAACACCAGATGCATAGAACCCAAACTCGAAGGCAAACTCCAACTCATAAGCAACGTTTCCCATGCTTCTCAAAATCAAGTACGGTCCAACATAATGGGGACTGATATTTCCCTTCTTTCCAAATCTCATCACTCCCTTCACGGGAGACACCTTCAAGAATACCCAATCACCAACATCAAAATCTAACTCCCTGTGCCTCACATTCGCATAGGATGTTTGGCAACTTTGGGCGGTATTAAGCCTATCCCTAATCACCTCTACCTTTTCCATAGCCTGATGAACCAAGTCAAAACCAAATAACCTTGCCTCACCAACTACGAACCATCACATAGGAGACCAACTTCTTATACCATATAAAGCCTTGAGCGGAGCCATCTGAATACTCGAGTGATAATTGTTATTATATGCAAAGTCTGTGAGAGGCAAATGATCAACCCAACTACCATCGAAGTTAATCAAACAAGCCCTTAGAATATCCATCAAGGTATGAATGGTCCTCTCCGCTTGTCCATCCATTTAACGGAGGAATACGGTGCTAAAATTCACCTTAGTCCCCAAACCTCTCTAAAAAGAATACCAAAAATGCAATGAGAACAACATACCTTGAGCAGATTTAATGGAAACTGGAGGACCACGTTACTTGACAATCTCCTAAATGAAAAGCTTAGCATAATCTTCCACAGAAAAATTAGTCCTCATAGGCAAGAAATGAGCAGACTTGGTCATCCTATCTATAATGACCCAAATTAAATCAAACTGACTACGTGACCGAAAAAGACTGGTAACTAAATCCATATTAATTACTTCCCATTTTTATTTAGGAAACTCAATCTCTTGAGACAATCTACCAGGCCTCAAGTGTTCAACCTTCAATTGCTGACAAACCATACACTTAGCCATGAAATTTGCCACATCTCTTTTCATGTTATTTTGTCAATAAATCTCCTTCAAATAATGATAAATATTCGTTAAACTAGGATGAATAATATACTTTGACTTATGAGCCTCGACTAAAATCCTTTCCCATAACCCATTGACATAGGGAATGTACAATCTACCTTGGTACCTAAGGATACCATAACCGCCAATCTTAAAAGCCAAGATTTTTTGCTGAACCACCTCATCCTTAATTTGCATCAAGTTAGGATCAAAAACTTACTTATTTTTTACCTCAGTACCGAGAGAAGTCTTTACCAACCCCTGAACGATCGCCCCTCCAACCTTAGAATTCAAGAGACCAACTCCAAGATTAGCCAAACAACAAATATCTTTCACCAACCCTCGCTTCTCCTCATCAACATAAGATTAGCTCCCCATGGATAACCTACTAAGAGTAGCAACAACCATATTAACTTTACCTGGATGATAGTGAAGACTCATATCATAATCCTTGAGTAACTCAAGCCATCTCCTTTTCCTAAATTTCAACTCCTTTTGGGTGAACATAACTATAGGCTCTTATGATCAGAATATATATCAACATAAACTCCATACAAGTAATGGAGCAAATATTCAAAGTAAAACTATACCCAACAACTCCAAATCATAAGTCAGATAGTTCTTCTCATGCACCGTCAATTGCCTAGTAAGATATGCAACAACCTTGCCCTACTACATCAACACGTAACTCAGTCCCACACGGGATACATCACAATAAACAATAAAACCATCAGTACCCTCGGGCAGGGTCAAAATAGGAGAAGAATTCAACTTATCCTTCAACTTCTCAAAACTACCCTCACAAGCATTCAACCACAGAAACTTCAACTTTATCTGAGTCAATCTAGTCAATGGAGCAGCAATCAAAGAGAAACTATCCACAAACTTCCTATAATATCCGGCCAAACCTAAGAAGCTTTGAATATTGGTTAGAGTCGTGGGTCTATTCCACTTCTTAACCACCAGAACCTTTTGTGGATCCACCATGATCCCCTCAGTAGAAACAACATGACCCAAGCAAGTAAAAACATCCAACAAAAACTCACACTTGGAAAATTTAGCATACAAATGCTGATCATTAAGGGTCTACAACAATATACAGATGTGATTGGCATGATCTTCCTCACTCTTTGAATATACCAGAATATTGTCAATGAACACAATGACAAATAAGTTAAGATATTGATGGAATACCTGGTTCATTAGATCCATAAATGCCGCTGGGGTTTTAGTCAAACCAAAGGACATCACCAAGAACTCGAAATGACTATGCCAAGTTTGGAAAGGAGTATTAGGGATATCCACCTCCCTAATCTCCAACTGATGATAACCCAACTGATGATTAGTTTTAGAGAAGTACTTAGCACCCTAAAGCTAGTTAAAGAGATCATCATTCCTAGGGAGAGGGTACTTATTCTTTATTGTCATCTTATTCAACTGGCGGTAGTTAATACATATTCAAAGGGAACCATCCTTATTACGCATGAAAAAAAAAGGAGCACCCCATGGGGAAATACTTGGGTGAATAAAATCCTTTTCAAGAAGGTCTTTCAACTACTTCTTAAGTTTTTCAACTCATCCGAAGCCATTCTGTCAGGAGGGATAGATATAGGATGGGTATTCACTAAAAGGTCAATCCTAAAATCAATTTCCCTATCAAGAGGAATATCGAGAAGGTCGTTTGAGAATACTTTGGGAAACTCACTAACCATGGGGATAAACTATAAAGAAGGACTGTCAGAACTAGAGCCCTTAACCTAAACTAGATGATATAGGCCTCTTGGAAATAAATTTGTATGCTCTAAGATAAGAAATAAAACTTCCCTTAGGTGCTAAAAAACTACTTTCTCTCTTAATCACTAGTTTGTTCGGGAATTAGAAACTAACCCTTTGGATTTTAAAACCAATGGATCATAGCATGAATGGAGCCAATCCATCCCCAAGATAACATCAAAATCTAACATCTCCAACTATATCGAATCCACCAATGACTCTCTACCATAGATAGATACCTCACATCCCCTATTGACTCTCCAAGCCACAATAGAGTTAACCACCAGGTTAGACACAAAAAAATATTTAGAATACACTCAGTACCAAAACCAAAATAAATAGCCACAAAAGGGGTCACATAAAAGGGTAAAATCGGGATCAAGAAGACAATATACATCACAAGAGAAGAGTTGTAAAGTACTAGTGAAAACATCAAAAGAAGCTTTAGATTCCTGATGGGTGGCAAGAGCATACAGATAATTCTATCTAAAATTAATACTTGAAGAAACACCCTTTGGTGTAGGAGATAAGGAAGTAGTAACAAGGAACTTATTAGCTCCAGAAGCAATTTTTAAAGGACAGTCCCACTACATATGACCAAGCTGACCATACTTAAAAAACTTATTCCTTCCCTCATCACGTACCCCGTGATGGCTCTACCTACAAAAATGACAAGAGGATAAGATAGGGCCAACTGAGCTCCGTTGGATTGTGATTGGGCACCTTGTGCCCTAAATTCACTATCTATCTAGATGTAACAATCACCAGATAACTTAGGATATAGAGCACTAGCCGTAGAATAAGAACTAAAATTTCCCCACTTCTTCTTAGACCACTGCATGCTATCTTTAGCACTATTGTGACGACCTCCTCCTTATTTTGAATACCTAAATTTATTACTCTGCCCTTCCCTATATCAACTTGTTTTTTCTTTTCCTTCTCAACCTGTTGCATACACACCATATGTCTAGAGATATCTATATCCTTATTCAACAAGGCGTCCTTGCACTCTAAAACCAAATCACGAGATAATTCGAAAGCAAACTTTCTCACCCTTACCCTTATAGATGACACCAACCCTATAGAATAATGAGATAACTGTTGAAATTTCAAGGTACTCCTTCACAGTCATTCTACCTTGTTTTAAATTCATAAATTCCTCAGCCTTCGCCTCCATCAAATCCTGAGAAAAGAAATAATCCAAAAAAGTATTATAAAAGTCATCCCACATGGCTGGCTTAACATCATCCGCCCTTATCTACTCTCACTCCTTATACCACTAATATCCCACATCCTTCAGTTGGTATGCGACACACTCAACACTCTCAGAGTCAGAAATATTCATAATTCTAAAGATCTTTTCCATCACATTAATGAGATTTTAGGGATCATCCTTAAGATTTGAATCGGTGAAAGTCGGAGGACTCACCTCATAAATTGTCCAACTCTAGTGGCCTCAGAATATAGCGCAACAAAAGCAACACACTTAGTCTGACAGGCAACTAACTAGGTAAGTAAATAGATTAACTGGCAAAACTCAACATTTCACATATCACCTTGATGTGTCCTAGGAGGGCTAGAGGGAACTAGTGGAACTCTATGAGGGCAATCAGGAGCTGGACCCCTAGACTGGGTCTGTACCCCATCAGTAGGATGAGCTCCATCCATATTATCCTTAAGCAGAATTGAAGAGATTCTACGAGTTTTAGATCTTCTGGTGGCATGATCTGAAATGTAAATAAATGAGAGTTAGAGGAGATTCAAGGCCTTAGACTGTATAACCTAAAATAGAATAATAAAAAAGGAAACATTCCTAAATTTCTTGTAGACTATCCTTATAAGTGTGGCGCACTACACACTCATAAAAGAGACTCTACTTGACACAACTTTGTGGACACCTAATTGACCATGAACCTAGCTCTAATACCAACTTTGTCACAACCTAAACTAGGTCCTGTCCATGACAAACATCTCAAGTTTGCCATGGATCAGAGACCACCCCCTTTGCCTAGTCACATACAACACAATACAATAAAAGTGGTTGAATTTCAAACATATAACAAGATAGATAAAGATCAGCTCAAGACATCTAAAGTACATCCACAACCATTACCCAGTCCATAGTAATCTACAAAGCCTCTAAGATAAAACCAAATCAAACCAATGTCGGGACATGGCCTTGACAATAACCAAAATAAGTCCAGATAAAAGTCTATGATAAAAGAGAAACCAAAGAGTAATGACCTTCCAAAAAAAGGAGGCTACCCACTTTAAGTTGACTGTTGATAACTTGGGAATCCATTCACTGTGCAGAAAAAGAAAAAGTAGCTCTGGTTCTTATATCGCATGGGGATACAATATTTAGAGATAATTAGTGGGTTGAGCTCTAATATTTAACTCAGGGGAGAGATAAAATAATGCCATGATCAATAGTTTAAAATCATCCAAATCCATTACATATAATCATATACATATACATACACATAAATATAACATCCCAGGGTAAGTAACAAGATTTAGCATGAACTTTAAAATATTTGCCTGGACTGTGTAGCTCTACCATCATAAAAAGGCACCCATAGGCTATATGGGCTCAACTCACCCCATTGTAAGGCCAAGTACGTGTAGCAGCATGAACTAGAGAAATAATCATATGTACATATGTACCACGAGTGACTCAAACCACCTGGTCATATATCAATGGTGACATAAGCACCCGATCAGTTGACAAGGGGGACTCAAACCACCCTATTATAAGTAAGGGAACTTGAATCGCAGGCTATATAGACCCCTACTCTAGCAAACACGGTTTCTAATATTGGTCCCTTGGGACCTCTAACTCCACAGCCTAGCTACACAACCCACTTTAAGCCTAGTTAAAACATTTTTCAGACATTCTTATTTAATCAAACCACAATATTCCTTAAGGCATACACTTTTGTAATTAAGAGGCCTTGAGATGCTAGTGTAATTACTTAGGTTGTACCATTGAGTTAGCCTTTTTATGATATATATATATATATACATGCATTTATCTAACTATGTATAGTTATGGTATTACCATATATCCCTTTCTTCCTTTATGTATTTATGTTGAATATCCATCCTTTAGACTTGTATATTACAATGTATATCTTTTTTGATCTTTATTGTATATATTCTAGTTATATACAATATAGTGCTTAAGACCTAGATTATGGTTAGAATAGGCTAGTTTATCCTTATTGTCTCTTTATCTTTATGATGTTAGTTCTCATGGATATTAGACAATAGTTTACATTTTTATTGGTATGTTATGTATATTTGAATTATCTTTGGAGCTAAGTCAGAAGCTACCTACTGAGTACCACTTGTTTGTTACTTATACTACACTTCTATAGCTTGTAGATTATAGTATGGGTTTGTGTCATTGTTGTGACCATTGTGCAGAGAACCTTTGGTTTGGAGACATAGGGAGATCTACTACTACCCAGAGTATTGCTATTCTCTCTCTTATGTAATATATTTGTCTCTATGTTGTATTTAGAGATGGCTTGTATCATTATATCCATTTATTATTTTATTATATAATCGTATTACATTAGAAGCTTCTGTACTGATTTCACTAGGTTTTAGGGCTATCTTATATATTTTAGTCTTTTATGTCATTTATTCTACATGCTACTTTTTTTCCCTTAGTGGTCTATTACTAGTAGTTACATACCACAGGGTAGGATTACCCACTGGAGGGTTATAGTAGGTGCCATTGTGACTTGAGAAATTGGATCATGACATGGGCATGTTAACTATTTCTTAGTCTTTCTTGTTGATGCATGTTGTTGACGTATGATCACATTTCATTGAATTTATATATAAGCTTGTAGATATTACAAGTGTTGGTTTTTATCATTCTGTTATATGATTTTGTTACATTCTATTATTGATTATGGAATATTTTGGTATTTGGATATTTTTACAACATATTTGTGGAATTAGGTTGATAGGCACTTGTGTCTTAGAGGTAGTACCTGGAAAAAAATTATCCCCTTCAATTCATGACTAGTTACCGATCATAAGACCCTTGTCATGAATGTGCAAGGTACAAATGAGATTGACTTTCCATGAGTGAACCAGGAGTTATATATGTTGTTGTATGTTGGTGGTTTGACTTGGCTTGACTGGCATATTTTGTTAATATTGTTAATATCCTTTCATTTGTTGCTAAGGTTATTAAAATTGTTCTAAGTGTGTTACTTGTTGCATTAAGGTGTAGTAGAGGTAAGCATGTATTACTTAATGTACTACATTATAGTTTAGTGTTCATATATCTCATATTAGGTTGGCCAAATGACTCTACCAATACACTGCTGTTTTCTTATGTTCTGATACTATACCTACTCTTACTTTTGTCGAGTGTAGGACATATTCTAGTGGCTCCCAAGAGACCTCAATTATGATTCTAGCATGTGATTCGGATTCAGGTAAGCAATATCTTCTGGCCTATCAGGGATCCTTCTTGATGATATAGTTTTTTATTTTGGACTTGTGGACTTTTATTTAGTTTTGAGGTTGAGTCACCTTCATGAAAATCTTTAGTAGTTTTGATACAAATGACTTTTGGATTCTAGGGATGGCTATTTACTAAACTCATTATTTTGTATTTTTAGTTTTGCTTTTAAATATTGATTATCTTTTCAAACTATTAATGTCATATTTCCTTTTTTTTTTCTTAGTGTTGTTTAATGCTTTTGGGGTAATTGGTTCTTCTACTGGAGAATACAGTGGGTGCCACTCACATCCATTTGGTTTGTGACATCGTAAAAGTGTTTCCATTTATAGTTTTATTGTAAAAAATAAATCATTTATCAGATTTTGAAATACTTAATCAAATTCCATTTTACTTTTACATATATTTTAAATGGGTGGTAATGGTTTTCCTATCTAAGTGGATTAGAGTAGGTGCCCTCATGATTTGATAAGGTGGGGCATGATAGTTGGTATTCAGTCCCTAGATTAGTAGTCTCCAAGTATAAGAGTAAATATCGAGTAGAGTCTTGTAGATTGGCGTGTAGACGTCCACATCAAATCCTCAAGAAGCTATAAAGCATTTTAGGAATAGAAAAGGTACGAATATACCCTTGAACTATAGTAAATGGTACATATATGGCCCTCATTATACTTTGGGTATGTTTATACCCTTGCCGTTAATAATTTGGTGCAAATATACGCCTGGCCCTAACGGCTTGCCACGTGTAAAAATCCTAATAGTTGAACCTTTTTTAAATTAAATTATCCTAAGTTAATTCCCCCACCTAACCCAGGCCTGATCAAATGCTATGGAAAAATTAAGAAAACCCATAAAACTCTTGCGTCTCCACTACAAAACTGGAAGGTGAAATATTTATTCCTCCATTACATCTCAATCATCATCCACCATACTTGTTCCACATATCAACATAAGACCTCAAAGGCTTAGGCAAAGACATCCTTCATTTCTCCAAATCAAGAATTCACCAGCAATAGCAACAGTACTATCTTCCACCTTCTTAGTACCAAGATTAAAAACATAAACTTGTCCTTTAAAAACATTATTCGTTGCATCCAATATCTCTTCCATTGTCACTTTCCCTATTTTTCTTAATATCCTCAGGCTCTACACAACTCCCCCCAATAAGAAATTGTTCCCATGGAAATTTAGATTTGAAGCTAAGGTAAAAGCCAAAGAGGAAGAGAATAGAGTTGAGGAGGAGAATAGAGTTGAAGAGGAGGAGAAAGTTGTGCTATTATGGAAAAATATGAGCCTGAGGAGGTTAGTTCTTCTTCAGAATCCAAAGGTTCACGTGATGGCAAGTTGACTATTGAGAGCATTGTTGACTATCAGCAAAATATGAGCCTGAAGATGTGTTGGTCGGGTATGGAATTTGAATTAAAATAATTAATTATTTAGGCAAATAAAATTAAAAAAAAAAGGTCAACCGCTAAGATATTGACACATGGCAAGCCGTTAGGGCCATGGGTATATTTGCACCAAATTATTAACGTCAAGGGTATAAACGTACCCAAAGTATAATGGGGGGCATATATGTACCATTTACCATAGTTCAAGGGTATATTCGTACCTTCGCTATTTTAGGAATCATTTTACTATCTTATTTTCAATCTTTCTACCTTATTTTTCTTCTATCTAAGTTAATCCCAATTGGTATCTCAATAATCACAATTGGAATATAGTCAATTCTAATCGGTATCCTAATAAGTTCACAATTGGAATCTAATTGTTTCCAATTGGTATCTCTGTATAAGAGCTTGAACTTATGATTGTTATGTGAATTATGATGTAATTACCTGGTTGTAACTTTAATGGTGTATTCTAAGAAATGGTTGTGGCTTGATTATAGTAAATGGTAAGGTTAATACAAGTGTTGTTTGACTTAACTATTTAAAAAAGATTTGGTTTTGGTTTAGAATTTTGTGATAACTTGTAGGTTTAATTGATGGCTAAAATATTTGTTGATGACTGTATTGTTGCTTAAATAAATTAAAGGGTAGATATGGTATCCCTAAGCACGAAACCTAAATGATGAGGTTGATAACTTAATTATCTGATGTAGGCATTGTTGTTTATTTGATATGACATACATATTTAAACGTCATACTCTTTTGACTTGGTGATATTCCTTGTTGATTGAGTAAAGTACATGTATTGTGATGATAATATGTAGTTGATGAGTAAATTATGAGATTATGGTATAACTAGGCTCCCTTGTACTTATGAATAAGGTAATTGTGGTTGTCTATTAGTAAAACTAGTCACTTATGTGTTTATTTACAAAATGGGTTGTAATTGTATAATTATGGTTTGACATTGATCATATACTTATTACATGAGAATATTTACTGGTTGATAGTATCCCTTGAAAATGATTTAATTTAATTGTTAAGACTTATGAAATAAGTTAGGTTGATTAAGATAAATGATCCTTAGTTGAAGTATCGATTGAGGGAATAGAGTTATTAGATGTGTTCTTTCCAATTCATATCCCTCAAATTATTCAGGATAGTACCTAGTTGTTATGGCCATTTGAGTGATTGAGTTATGTTGAGGTGGCAATTTGACCAATTGTAAGCTAGTTATGAGGCTAAATGATTACAGTTTGTCCTTGGCCGAAAGCTAATGAGATGGTTTGTTTATAAGTGATTGATAATTGAGTGACCACTATACTAATATAAGGTTTGGCGGAGAAATTATAAGTTAATAAAAACCATAGTGGTATGTTGGTTGGTGGTTGTAATCTAGATGATATATTGTTGTGCACTGACCATAGAGGTATGAAAAAGAGTATTAAGGTAGATGTCCCAAGGGGAAAATATAGTTCAAGTGTTTGGTGGTTATGTGTTCATTATAGAATTGGTTAGGGTGTAAATGCTCAGGTAGAGTTTTCCCTAGGATGAGAGGAGATAAAATCTCAGGCTAGGGCATGTTCCTGCAAAAATTTAGAATTGTGTGGTTTAGATATATTTGGTATCTTAATGTGTAGAATTTAATAAAATTAAGTTAATATCATGATATATAAGGCACATAGTATCCCATAGAAATATTTGGAATGAAATTCGAGTTAGTAAAAATCTAAATATAGTATTTGATGCAAGGGGGATGGTCCAAAATGTCAAAATCTGAGTATTGTATAGCGAGAATGGCACAATTAGGACAAATACCAAAGTTTCTACCTCATCTATCCATCTTTAGTGGGAGTTAGGCCGCTACCATGGGGCCGCTATAGTAGGAATTTTCCCGCTATAATCTAATCATGAACTCTCAAGGTTTTATTCGTAGACCGTTGAGAGAGAAATAACTAATTTGTGCGTAAACCTTGGTTCCACATCTTCTTGTCTTGAAAAGTTTTGATAGAGAATTTGAGTATAAACATGGTTTAGTTGATAAACGATAGTAAGTAGGTATGTAAAGTGCAACATAAGAAACTCTGAAAATAGTATTTTTCTAATTCCAACCTAACTCTTCTCTTCACTACAATCCTTGAATCATCTATAAATCACTCATTTTTTCTCCACAATCCCAAAATGCCCCCATGCTATCAAAAGAATACTCTATATGGCAATAGGAGTAAAATGAGACCCATATTGCTATATAAAATGGCGGGTTGTATTTTGGGTTAAGAAATTTCTTGTGGGGATTGTAAATGGAATCTAAGATTTAATCTAACACAAGGTCCCTCGATGGACAAGGGATGTGTGCTCAAAAGTTGAGCATAAAAGGTGCATAAATTGGGGGCCAAATCAGCCCCTAAGGTGCATGAAATTTAAGACGTAATTTCTAAGAATTTACAATAAAAAGGGATGGAATTTGAGGGGGAAAATAATGTAAAATAACCAAGGAGTAGTAAGCTAACTTACCTTTTCTTCAATGGATGATTTTCGATATTTTCTCATGTCCCATGCTCTCATAAATGGTGGAAAAGATTTAAGAAAAGGGAGGGTATAATTGGGTAAAGAAGGGGAGATTTAACACCCAAGGTGCTACAAAAGTGGTCACTTGGTCGCTTAAGCGACTGCCACTAAAGCGGCTCCTTGACTACTAAAGTGGCTTTGTGAAAAAGGGAAGGGGTTGCTAAAGCGATGTCCACTCAAGCAGATCTTGACCACTAAACCAATCCTCATCCAAATGGCTAAGGCTACTAAAGTAGCTCAGGGTATTTAAAGTGACTACCGCTTAATTGGTCATTTGGCTGCATAAGTGGCTACATCAGCAACATGTGGCATTAGATTTTCTAAGTTCCACTATAAACTCTGACCAAGTGATCAAGATTTGTTTAGAACCTCGTGTAGGTAAATGAACTATGCTACTATACTAAATTTGACATTTTGGACTCAATGGAACCATTCAAATTCTAATTCGAGATTATTTTGACTAAATATGGGGCCAACACCTAAAGTTCTATTTTTCATAGAATCTTACCACTTGTACAAAATGAATTCAAAAGCCTTGGAAACTGAACCCAGGGTCCCACTAGCCTAAAATCAATGTTCTAAAGTTAATAACACTATCAGAATTCTCACTCGAGGTTTCTTACTAGGTGTTTTGATTTGATACCAATTCCTTAATAGCAAAAGCTACCAAATAGAGAAATGAGCTTAAAACCCAAACAAACTATCTGATAATTGAATCGGCAGCTTCAAAAAGCCCTAAATAACCTATAGTTATTGTAGGAAGGCTCAAAATGCTGGGAATGTACGTAAATTAAGGTAATGGCCTAGAGGGTCATTAAAATATCAAGCCATATTCTTCAAATAAAAGTATTCATTTTAGGGGTGCACATTAAACCAAATGGAGTCTAAACTCTAGTTCAACAACTATAAATTCATTCACTAATTTATTTCTCCATTATTTTTGTGAAAACTTATAAATTCTAGTATTATCTAGTAATCTATGATTCAAGCCATTACTAAGTCCAAGACTCTACTCCGTTAACCAACAATTCATCTTACAATTCTAACTTTAGTCACACAATTTTACACATCTTATTTCGTAACCCTTAGCGTACCTTGGCTTTAGGCTCTTAAGTTATGCTACCTTATTTCCATTATAGAAACAATAATCCTTATATTGTTTCAATAAGGATATCATACATTCCAGATATATCCAACCTTAATTTCATCCTTTTTATGGTATTTAGGTCTAATAACTAGATTAAAGCTCATACAGTCTCCTTATCACCATCTAGATTCACATAATTCATATTACAAACCATCATGGAGTCACACAAATGCCAAAAACCCATCAAGGATTTGTACATCAACAAATCAATACACTGGTAGATCTTTATTACATTAATTCCATGTTTTATCCATCCAAACTCTGTGTCTGTAGGCCTAAGCATGATTTCTCCTGTCAAATCTATATTATGCATATGATTTCTAACCACGGTCTACAACTCATAAACCATAATCTACCTGGATGCTAAGTTATTACTACAAGTTTTCTTCATGTTTTAGAAAGATAAATCATCAAATAAACAATAATTATAAGAGTAATTAATCAACTACTCTTCAAACAAATACTTTAAGAATTTAAACCCTCTAGTTCTACTCTTCAATCTACTTAAATCCTTATATTTTGAAATGGTTAGATCAACTTCTAGTCCCAAAAATAAAATATATCAAGACTAACTCAAATTTAAGGGATTTCACCTATTAATTCATTTTAAACCAGGAAATTTCACCTAGGTTAACTTTATACCATCACCATAATCAATTCAATGTTACTGTAACGCCCCGAGTCTGTGTCCCGGATGCTACATGGTGCTTACGACCCTGAAGGACCATAAGCTAACTCATGACTGGTACCTGCTGTGAGCACTGGATAATAATACTGAAAATAATGTGAAAAAGAGGCTAAATTGCCATAAGTTTCAAAATTTGAATACTGATAAAGAATATCAACTATAATAATAATCTGTAAAACTGAACACTATTTGATAGTCTAGTCTGAAAAGCCTCTAACTAAACAGTTTGAAATAAAAGTTGATGGGACAAGCCCCCAACTAACTCCAGCTACTGAAATACGAAAATAAAACATATCCTCAATAGATGAGGACTCACTAATGAATCTGACACTACTAGCTGAATCTGAATTTGTCTATGCACGGTCAGGAACCTGAGCATTTGAACCTATGATATGAGACATCATAGCACAAAGAAAGAGTATGTATTAGTACGTGGGATTTACTAGTATGCTAGATGAGGTAAGGCTGAATGCAAGGGTTCTTATGCATAAATAATAACTGGCTGAATGATATAGAGTAACTGAATATGAGAGAACATCAATAACTGAAACTACTATAAATACTAAGTATGTAATACTGTGCATATACGTGTATACTATAACTGAGATTTTACTGAAGCTGAGTTTTGAGTTCTGATAATTGAGTAACTAATATCTAAGATTACTGATAACTGAGTTACTGAAACTAATTGACTGTATCTGACAGTCCTAATTCTGTAGAACTGAATTGAGTTCTTTACTAAAACTAAAACTAAGATGTGGGAAGTAATTATCTAATCGGCATGCCCCAAAGAAAATAACTAGGGTCCAACCTGTAATCCCAATTTGAAGGGTGTCAGTATCGTGCCACGGGTAAAGATAAGTTGAAGAGTTACCCTCATCTGGAAGATACTCTAATGAGAATGGTGGTACCTTCAATTGGCAAGTAGAAACACCTCATCAACTCTCGACTGGCAGATTGATGTCTTAACCTAGCTGGTTAGGTAGTTCTAGAATGCAAGGACTGCTTCTAAGGATCACACCCTCTACTGGAAAGTGAGCCCCCATCCTTGGGTTTACTCGGTGCTGAATCCTACTTCTATTTGAATGAAACTAGTTACTGTACTGAGCTGAACTAGATTGATACTGAGTTTGATTAAGTTTTATAACTGATTGAGTTCACTGAGTTCTGTAACTGCCTGAGTACTTACTATTTTTGGACATGACTGAGACTATTCTATAACTACTATAGCTCTAGGTAAACAACTAGATTGTTAGATATTAGATAACACCAAGACTCGATAGCATGAAAATAAAGCATAACATGATTTTGAAAAGCATAACAATGTCCATTTGTTCATAATTCATTCATAGAGACATTTTATCAAACACTTATAGGGCATAAGCTTATACATGATTGGGACCACACAATGACATGTCATGATTCCACTATTTACTTCACATAGGCATTTTAGCAAACACTTGGGGAACATGGATTATTTCACATGGTAATGGCCAACACATGAACATCATGAATACAATACTCAATTGCAAATTCAAGGGTTTAGTGTGCAATTCATATAATTCATCACATAACTATTTTAATTTCATGGAAACTTATAATTAATTATGAATTGAAACCCAACTACTACAATGGACATGAACACAATCAATTTCAAGCATGAAGTTTATAAATCTGAGATCTTGTAAGTTTAAAAAGGGTTATTGGACTTCATAGGTGAGAGGAACCCATGAATGAACACCTAACATACCTGGGTATATCAATTCTTGAAGGTTCTTGGAGGAATTCTTGAGTTTGTTCTTGATTTCTTAAAGCTAGGGTTTTTCCCCTTTGAGAGAGAATGTTTTTAATCTTGAGAAAAGTGAGTAAATAATGAGATAATGGTTATTTAGGGGTTTAATTTTGTGTTTAGATAGATTAGGGACATGGAAAAAGACTCAATTACCCCTAGGAAGATTTAAAAATTCATCACTGAAAAACTCGATTTTGGGCTCTGGCGCAACGCAACGCTATCATGCCGTGTCACTGGAAATTGACAATTGCAAACTGGGTTATCAATGCGATGCAATGGAATCACGATACCCCTTTGTATGCAAATTTCACCCTTGGTGTGACGCGTCATGATAGTGGAGTCACACTGGAAAGTGATAATTTGGTAAATTGGCTGGTGGCGAGATGCGGTGGGTTTACAATGGCTCATTGGATTTTGACAATTGCTATTTGCACCCACTCCGTGACGCGGTGAAGTACTAGGTGGTACAGTGTTTTACTAAAAATGCTATAACTCTTCGCCTGGGTATCAGATTTGGGCTAATTTTATATCGTTTGAAAGTTGACTGAATTTTCAATGTAATGGTAAGTTCTAAACTATAAAATACTAAGTATTTAGAAAAATCATATAGGATAACTCATGTACTGAGAGTTAAGTTAAGCTAGGGAAATACAACGTATTACAATATCTCCCCCTTGGGAACATTCATCCTCGAATGGGACTGATTAAGCTGAGAAATACTGATGGACTGAGTTTATACACTGAACATGCATATCTGATGTATGAAATAAATGACTGAAGCTACTGATAAGCTGAGTTTTCATACTGAACATGCATATCTGATGCATGAATACATGACTGAACTAATTCATGAATGCATGACTGAATATGCAATGATAAATAATACCAAGTTTATAACTGTAACTGAGCATGGGACTAAGAAAATCTAAGGAAGACTATTACCTTAAGCTGAATCTGAATTTACGGAGAAGAGGTGAGGATATTTGGTTTGCATATCTGTTTCTGCTTCCCAAGTAGCTCCCTTAAAGGACTGATTCCTCCAAAGAACTTTGACCAATGGACTTCTTTGTTCCTCAGTCTATGAATCTGACGATCGAGGATCTGGACTGGAACCTCTTCGAAAGAGAGATCATTCTGAATATCTACGCCCTCTAAGGGAACTATGTCTGTTGGGTCAGTAATGCATTTCTTTAGCAAGGAGACGTGGAATACTGGGTGCACTAAAGCTATATCTGAAGGCAACTCAAGCTCATAAGCTCCAAAATAGATGAGAATTCTAAAGGGACTGACATATTAGAGACTGAGCTTCCCCTTTATTCCGAACCTCTTCACCCCTTTATGGGAGAGATTTTCAATAACATAAAATCACCAATCTCAAACTCGAGATCTTTTCTCCTTACATCTGCATATGATTTCTCTCATCTCTTGGCAGTCCTAAGCCTTTCTCTGATCAACTGAACCTTCTCTAAGGCATCAAACACTAAATCAGGCCCTACTACTGCGGCCTCACCTACCTCAAACCAACCAATTGGGGATCTACATCTCCTACCATAGAGAGGATCAAATCAAGCCATCTGAATACTGAAATAGTAACTATTATTATATCCAAATTTGATCAAAGGCAAGTGGTCATCCCAACTACCTTTAAAATCAACAATGCTGGCTCTTAACATATTTTCTAGAGTCTGAATGGTCCTTTCTACTTGACCATCTGTCTGAGGGTGAAAGGCTGTACTGAGGTGAGCTTGGGTACCAAGACCCTTTTGGAATGCTTTCTAGAAGTGAGAGGTAAAATGGGTACCTCTATCTGAGATAATAGATACTGGGACTCCGTGTAACCCGACCAACTCTTTGATATAGAGTTTGGCATAGTCGTCGGCCAAATAGGAAGTATGAACTGGCAAGAAGTGAGATGATTTGGTTATCCTGTCTACAATGACCCAAATAGAATTATGCCCATGATGAGTACGATGCAACCCCGTCACAAAGTCCATGCTCACTTTTTCCCACTTATATGTGGGAATACTAAACTCCTGCATGGACCCACTAGGTTTTGGGTGCTCAATCTTAACCTACTGACACATTGTGCACTTGCCTACAAAATCTGCTATATCTCTCTTCATCCCACTCCACGTATAGACCTCCCACAAATTGTGGTATATCTTAGTGTCCCCTGGATGAATAGATTAATGTACACCGTGCGCTTCTGCAAAAATTCATTGCCTTAAGTCATCTACATTTGGAACGCATAGCCGACCTTGGCAATACAATACACCATATCCCCCATTTGGGAGAAAACCTCTACTTTCTAATCTCTGACTGACTCCTTTAGCTTAAATAGACTGAGATTTCTATCCATATTTTCCTTCACTTCAGAAACAAGGGATGATTCTGAACTACTCTGAACCCACACACTACCCTCTGCTGAATCAACTAAGCAGATACCTAGTCGGACAAGCTGATGAACTTCCCAAACTAACTCCTTCTTATCATTCCCAACATTAGCCACACTACCCATAGAAAACCTACTGAGAGCATATGCCACTACATTGGTCTTGCTCAGATGATACAGAACTCTTATGTCATAATCTTTTAGCAACTCAAACAATCTTCTATGATGCAAATTCAAATATTTCAGAGAGAACACATACTGTAAGCTTTGGTGATCTGTGAACACATCAATATGTACCCCATACAAGTAATGCCTCCAAATCTTTAAGGCAAACACTGCAGTGGCTAACTCAAGTGGGTAGGGTAAATCTTCTCATGGGGCTTAAGCTATCTAGAGGCATAGGCTATGAACTTACCTCTCTGCATGAGGACACAACCCAAACCTACTATGGATACATCACAGTACACAATAAACCCATCTAAACCATCTGGTAATATTAGGATTGGGGCTGAGATGAGTCGAGTATTCAACTCCTAAAAACTCTTCTCACAAGAATCTGACCACTGGAACTTGGCTTTCTTCTGAGTCAATCTGAAAATGGGGGATGCAATCGACGAAACCCTTCAACAAACTGACGATAATAGCCAGCTAAACCCAAGAAGCTCCTGATATCTGACAGAGAAATAGGTCTAGGCCAGTTTCTTATTTCTTTGGTATTTTGAGAATCAACTCTAATGCCATCACCGAAAATATTACGACCAAGGAATGCTACTGACCTTAGCCAAAATTTGCACTTACTAAATTTGGCGAACAACTGATGAGCTCTGAGAGTCTAAAGTACAGTTCTAAGGTGATCTGCGTGATCATTCTCGCTACAGGAATAGACAAAAATGTCATCGATAAAGATTATAATGAACATATCCAAGTACTATTTGAACACGCAATTCATTAAGTCCATGAAAGCTCCTGGGGAATTAGTAAGACCAAAGGACATAACTAGAAATTTGAAGTGACCATACCGGGTTCAAAAAGCTATTTTCAGAATATCAAATTCTCTGACTGTGAGCTGATGATAGCTTGATCTGAGGTCTATCTTAGAAAAGTAACTGGTGTCCTGAAGTTGGTCAAACAAATCATCGATTCTAGGAAGTGGGTATTTATTCTTGACTGTGACTTTGTTCAACTGATGATAATCTATACACATTCTAAGAGAACCATCTTTCTTACATACAAATAAGACTGGTGCGCCCTACAAGTAAACATTGGGTCTAATGAACCCCTTATCTAAAAGGTCCTTTAACTGTTTTTTCAATTCAATGAGTTCTGTTGGTGCCATTTGTATGGCAGAATAGATATAGGTTGAGTGTCTAGTAGAAGGTCTATTCCGAAGTCAATTTCCCTTACGGGAGGAAATCCGGGAAGATCTTTATGAAATATATTTGAGAATTCATTCACTACTGGAACTGACTCAAGACTTGGAATCTCTGAACTAGAGTCTTTGAATTGCACAAGATGATAGACACATCCCTTGGATATCATTTTTCTCGCTCTAAGGTATGAAATCAACTGACCGTTAAGCGCTGTAGTACTACCCCTCCATTCAAGGACTGGTTCATTTGGAAATTGAAAATGAACAATTCTATTTCTACAATCAACTAAGGCATAACATGATGAAGCCAGTCCATGCCGAGAATGATGTTGAAATCTGTTATCTCTAATTCAACTAAGTCTGCTAAAGTAACTTTCTGAGATATTATAACTGGACAGTTCCTGTATACCCGTTGGGCTATGATAGTTCCTGTATACCCAAGTCTATACCAATAGAGATATAAGAAAAATCAAAGAAAGAAATGGAGCCTTTCAAAGTATGGAAGCTCACCACTTCAAGTCACCACAAGCTGTTCTTGAGTCCAATCATTGAGTAAGAGGTGTAGGAGTATGACCAACACCTGCATCGCATGGGGATACATCATCGTAGATAATATACAATTGGATTTCTTGCATGTAACTCAACGATAAAGATAAAATGGTGCCAACAGTTCAATAACATTCAACCAAAACATATAACCAATGCAACATATACGTATACATGTATAAGTACCATGTCGGGATAGGGAACAAGATTATCACAAACTATGAAAACGTTAACCTAGGCTCTGTAGCATAACCATCATATATTAAGGCACCCATGAGTTATATGGTTCTAGAACTCCCCTAGCTGGAAAGGCCCTTGTTTGTGTAGCCGCACGAACCAGAGAATATCCATAACCATATATGCCTATATGCGGGAATCAAACCTCCCAGCATAATCAAGCTGGCCTAAGCACCAAAACATGTAGCAAGGGGGGCTCGAACCTCTCTTTTCATATGTTCATTTGGGAAACTCGAACCACCCGATCATAGGACACCCATACTGGCTAGCGTGGTTTCAACTGTTAGTACTTCGGACTCCATTTTTATGGCCCGGCTACACATCCCACTCTTAAAGATTTTCACATACACAACCATTAAGCCAATTACATACCAAAGGCACTTGGTTGGTATTGTCATACCAAAACCACTTGCAAGTGTACAACAATGCCATAGCCTTTAACATTCGACTTTGGGACTCGATCCCATTGTCTATAAAAAGCCATCAACTAAATTCAACTTTTAGTGAATCAAACCTTTATTAAATAGAGACATAAATCCATTTAATGTTTAGGGATTCAAACCCTTTTAAACAACTAAACAACCAAGGTTAACATTCATATCATTACATGGCCAACAAGGCCTTCACAAAACCTTGTACCAACCATTCATATCCATTTATCCAATGCCTTAGTTCAGAACATATTTCAATTTAATTTATGGTCATCAAGACCTTTACAAAATCATTCATCCTTCATTAGCATTCTTATCCCAAACATTAGTTCCAAGCCTATTTCATCATGTGACTAGTTTATTCTCTTAGGCATTTTCACAAACACTTTGAAGGAAAGCTATTATCAAGACCAAAAATCAAGGTAAAACCATCAAGTTTAGGGTAACCCATGACCCATTTGTTAAACCATAATCACTAAGCACCCATATGTGCATACCACCAAAACGACATGTATAAACACAATTTAAACCAAGGGTAAACAAAACTCAACAGTATGCAAACATAACCCTCAACTATGATTTTCAAAACCACTATTAATGAATTAAAATCTAACACGTGATATTTGAGAACTAACAATAAGGAAAGAGTCACATGCCTTATTCACGAAGATTTACGGAGAGAAACTTGACCCTTGAGCCTCTAGATGAACACTTATAGAAACCCTAGCCCCAATCTTTAAGAAAGAGTTTAGAGAGAGTATTTGGAGTGTTTTGATTCTTCAATGTGAGTTATGAGAGGCCACAAGGTGATTTAGGGTGTGAGGATTTAAGGGTTTTGTGGTCAGAAATGTCTGGAATGCCCTCAGCTTAAAAGCTAAAAACTTGATCACAGGAGGGTATGATCAACACCCCTAAACTATACCTTAGGGTACGAGTGGTACCCATATCTCATACCCTAGGCCTTATCTGGACCTCTATACATCCTAACATATGACCACACAAGGCTAGCTCATATCCTAACATATGAGAAGTACCCTATGACCTATGCTCTAGACAAAATGCACTAGGCTATGTTTAGTGCATCATACAACTTGACAACATACACCTCGTACCCTATCATATGACTAGGGAGAGGTCTAACCGTACCTTGGATAGAATGCAAGCAAGCTACATTGACCATCATACAAGAGGATGGACTCTAACCATACCCTAGCATATGACTTGTACTTTCAAGTCGTACCTTGTCTAGAAACTCAAACTTCAAAAATTCTCTAACAGTCCAAAGCCAAGGTTTTTCAATTATCCCCCACTTGGGTCATTAGTTCTTGAATGATGGGTAAAGGCAAACACAAGCATGAGTTAACACATCATTACACATCAAGCTATCCTTTAATCAAGTTAGAAAACAAAGACAAGAAGATCAACACATACCTCAAGCATAAGTTTTTTGAGACAGAAAACAAGTGCGAATACTTGGGCTTTATGTCCTCTTCCACCTCCCAAGTAGCTTCTTCAACTTTATGGTTCCACCAAAGAGCCTTTACCGAAGCCATATCCTTCGTCCACAACCGAAGAACTTGACGATCCAAGATTTCAACCGGGACTACCTCATAAGATAAGGAATTCGAGATACCCAATCCTTCTAAAGAAACAACTGATGAAGAATCACCCACACATTTTCTCAACTTAGAGACGTGAAAAATCGGATAAATGGAGCTCAAACTAGGAGGCAACTCCAACTCATAGGAAACATTACCAACCCTCTTTAAAATCAAAAATGGACCAACATACCAGGGACTAAGCTTTCTTTTCTTTCTAAACCACATTACTCCCTTCACAGGAGACACTTTAAATAATGCCCAATCACTAACATTGAACTCCAACTCCCTACGCCTCACATCCGTATAGGACTTTTAGTGACTTTGAGAATCTTTCAACCTATCACGAATCACCTTCACCATTTCCAAGGATTGGTGAACCAAATCAGGGCCCAATAGCTTACCCTCACCAGCTACATACCTCTTAATAGGAGATGGCATCTCCTACAGACAATGCCTCAAAAGAAGCCATACCAATTCTAGAATGATAGCTATTATTTTAAGCAAATTCAATCAGATAAATATTGTTGAACCAACTACCACCATAGTCAACCACGCAAGCATGAAACATATATTCTAATGTCTAAATAGTCCTCTTCGCTTGTCTAGTCGACTGCGGCTTAAAGTGGTACTAAGGCACACCTTAGTTCCCAAACTTTTCTGAAATAACTTTAAAATGAGATGAGAATAGAGTACCATGATCTAATATGATAGAAATTAGGGCACCATGCAACTTCACAATCTTTGTAAGATACAACGTAGCATAATTCTCCATCGAATAACTAGTCCTCACCGGTAAGAAAAGAGCGGACTTGGTTATTCTATCATTCTATCAATAATGACCCAAATAGAATCACATTAATTCTGAGACTGAGGAAGACCGGTAATGAAATCCATATTAATCACCTTCCACTTCTATTCGGGAATCTCTATTTCTTGGTACAAACCTTCGGGTCTCATGTGCTTAACTTTCACTTATTGACACTATGTACTTAACAATATAGTTACATCTCATATTATTCCGTCAATAAAATTCTTAAGATCATGATACATCTTCATGGAACGGGGATCAATAGAATAACGATATCCATGATCTTCTCCAAAATCCTTTCCCTCAATCCGTCCATATCGGGAACACATACCCTACTTTAGAACCTCAAAATACCATCACCACCAATCACAAAATCAACAACCTTTTGCTAACACACATTCCCCTTAATCTTTATCAAATCAGGATCCAACCCTTGATTTTTCTTTATATTAACAATAAAAAATGACTACGATATCTGATGCACAAACACACCACCATTCTCAGAGTCTGTGAGACGAACTCCAAGAATAGCAAAACGGTGTATGTCCCTCACCAATTCCCACATATCCTCATTCACATGAGCTAGACTTCCCATGGATAACCTGTTAAGAGCATCAACAACCACATTACCTTTACCTGGATGGTAATGGAGACATATATCATAGTCCTTCCAAAACTCAAGCCATCTCCTTTGTCTGAGATTCAACTCTTTCTGAGTAAACACATACTGTAGGCTCTTATGATAAAAGAAGATGTCCACACGAACCTCATAGAAATAGTGACACCAAATCTATAATGCAAATACCATAGCTAATAACTCCAAATCATGAGTAGGGTAGTTCTTCTCAAAAAATTTAAACTGCCTAGAAGCATAGCCACTAACTTACCATGCTGCATCATCATATAACCAAGACCAATACGAGAAGCATCATAATACACTACAAAACTATCATCACTCTCGAGCATCATAAAAATCATAGCAGAAGTCAACTTATTCTTTAAATTATCAAAACTACCCTCACAAGCATCCAACCAACACAATTTGACCTTTTTGGGTCAACTTAGTTAATGGGGCAGCTAAAGTTGAAAAACTCTTCTCAAACCTCCAATAGTAACTGGATAAACCTAAAAAGCTTCAAATATCGATTGGAATCACGGGTCTAAGCTACTTCTTAACCACTGCAACCTTTTGTGGATCCACTATGATCCCTTCACTAGAGATAACATGACCAAGAAAAGTCACAACCTTTAACCAAAACTCATATTTTGAGAACTTGGCATACAAACACTAATCTTTCAAGGTCTGCAACATAACACACAGGTGATCGGCATGATCCACCTCATTCATAGAGTAGACCAAGATATCATCTATGAAGACAATGACAAAGAAGTCCAAAAATCAATAGAAGACCCTATTCATCAAATCCATGAACGCTGCCAGAGCATTGGTCAACACAAAAAACATAACTAGGAATTCATAGTGACCATACCAGGTCTTGAAGGCAGTATTAGGCATATCCACCCCTAACATTAAGCTGATGATAACCCATCCTAAGATAAATCTTAGAGAAATACTAACACCCTGAAGTTGATAAAATAAATCATCGATCCTAGAAAGAGGTTATTTATTCTTTCTAGTCACCTTGTTCAACTGATGATAATCAATGCACATTCTAAGGGAACCATCCTTCTTACGTATGAACAACACTGAAGCACCCCAAGAAGACACACTAGGATGGATAAAACTTTTATCTAAGAGATCCTTTAACTTCTCCTTAAGCTCCTTCAACTCAGCTGGGGCCATTCTATATGGAGGGATATAAATAGGTTGAGTGTCCAGAATAAGATTAATTCTAAATTCAATTTCCCTATCTAGAGGAATACCATGATGATCATCAAGGACGACCTCAGAAAAATCATTAACCATAGGAACAAATTCTAAAGAAGGACCTCTAAGTTAGAATCTTTAACCCAGACCAAATAATAAAAACACCCTTTTGAAATCAACTTTTAGGCTCTAAGATATGAGATGAACCTCCCCTTAGGTGCTAAAGAACCTCCTTCCCATACAATGACCGGCTCATTAGAAAATTTAAACATGACCATATAAGTCTGACAATCTAAGGAAGCATAGCACAAATACAACCAATCCATTCCTAATATGACATAAAAGTTAACCATATCCGACTTTATCAAATCCATAAGAGTTTCTTTACTACCAACAACTACCACACACTCTATATAGACTCTTTTAATAATCATAGAGTCCCCTACTGATGTGTGAGCAGATGCTAACATATTTGAGGCTTTTAACTGAGAATAATTATAAGGTCTTAAGAAACTTTTATCATTTTTGATTGTTTTATCTTAGATTTTGCAGTAGAGGCGAAAATGCAAGAGAATCAATAGGGATAAAAGCAAAAGAGTTGAAATCTGAAGCAAATAGAAGAAAAGTATGGCTGACGACATTCCTGATAAGCCGTTAGTCTTGTGATAAGTTATTTGATATACCATCAGGCTTAGACAGAGAATGGACATCAGCTAAAAGTTGTGACAACATTTCTTAATATGTTGTCAAAGAGTTGATAAGTCGTCAGAGTCGCCATCAGCCTTAGGCAGAACATATGAGCTGAGGTGGAGAAGTGACGACATTGTTTGATACGTCGTCATATTTTTGATAAGTCATCAAGATTCATCGTCAGCCTTAAGCAGGAAGTGCTAAAACTGAAGAGGGAGATGACGACATTTGTGATAAGTCGTCAGACTCCTGATAAGGTATCACGAATGTTGTTGCCTAATTAGAGGAATTATTAAACTCTATGATTTTGTTTCCTTATTTAGGATGAACTATAAAAAGTATTGTTTAGGGTCTTCTAAAGGAGTTCAAAAAAATAATTTTGGAACACACATATTTTGTTATTTCTCTCTCTAGTTTCTTGGATTGAAAAAGAATTAACTTTGAAGAGATTTTGATCAATATTTTGGGATTTCTATTGTGATCTAATTTGAGAATCAATAGTTATTATTCATATTATGGTAAGTTTATCTTTTAAATTATGAATACATCTAGTTATTTTGCTTATTAAATTATGTGTGGCTAAATCCGTTTGACCAAAATTATAGGATCTATGGGTTAAGTCTTGGTACTATGCTATGTGTTTTCAATTATAAAGGTAATAGGACTCCTTTATAATTCTGAGATTTTAATTATTGCCTATTGGTTGCAAACGATAGATAGCACCTGCTTTGATTTGTTTGAGATAAGAAATCAAATATAGTAGGAAGTGAATTATTGACAGGGACTTGGAAACACTAAACTTCAATTTAATAATTGATGCTGTAACGAGGTTGATTAACCTAAGGTAAAGTCTAGTTAGTAAATATAAATTCCCTAAGTCTGAGAGGATTAGGTAATTAAATGCTTAAGTAGGTTGAGAGACATTTAGGCATAACTTTGATAGAGATAATCCGTTGTCCTACCTACTGTGAGAATCTTGTATCACTATTAGCATCTGTCAAGTACTAAAACCCATATTGAACATAATTCTGGTTTTCCATACACTTTTGATTACAAACACTGAAACTAAAGTAACCAACAATTATTTGCTAATCTCCAAAACCCCCATTCCAAGAAACATCCAACTATCAGTTGATTAAATCGCAAATAACTTAAGTTCACACCATATTCCCTGTGGGATTCGACCCCAACCTAGTTGGGTTATATATTGACAATGATTGCTTACATTCTTATTAGAGAGGTGTAGTTTGAGCATTATCAAAAATGGCATCGTTGCCGAGGAATATGGTTATAAATTAAAGTTATTAACTGTTAGTCTAGTTTCCTAGTTTTACGTTTATTTGTTGTTTTTGTTTATTGCAGGACCTTTGTAGTGTATGCTAAGAACCAAAAGTTTTGGTGAACTATTATTAAATTGGAAGAATGGCAGACCAACAGGAGGCTGATAGGTTAGCAGCCTTAGCTAGAGCTTAGGTAAATATGCAGAATATCGGTCAACAAGTACGACATCCAATTCCTGATGATGAATATTTGAGAGACGAGGAGTTGTTAAACCCTGGTAACCTAAAGCGTGCATAGAAAGTAGCTGCACCAGTACAACCTAATGATAACAGGAACCGTCTGTTCCAAGGAAGGCAAGATTACCAGCCTGTCCAGTATAACCTCAATGATGATGATGATAGAATGGATAGAGCAGGTGCAATGGGTGCAATTATTCCTCCATCATTGGAACCTGGGGCAAAATTCAACATTACGAGTACTATGATTCAACTCTTTAATCTGAAGGGGTTGTTTAGTGGCCTTCCTGGGGATGACCCCAACTTGGATCTGGTGAACTTTGTCACCATCTGTAAATCTTTTGATAACCTAGGAGCAGGTTAGAATGATATTCGATTGAGATTATTTCCATTGTCTCTATGTGGGGAGTCAATAATATGGCTTATTAAGCTGACACCTGAGTCTATAACCAACTGGAGGTAGTTAAAAAGAGCTTTCCTAGAAAGGTTCTTTCCGCCTTCCAGGAGGGTACAGTTGAGGGATGAGATCAGCAACTTTAGGCAGCTCCTAACTAAAGCCTTGTATGAAACCTGGGAGAGATTTAAGATGAAGCTGACACAGTGTTCGAACCACAATATGATGAACATACACTTGATACAGACTTTGTACAGTGCTCTTAACTCTGTAATAAAACTAATTATAGATAATGTTACTGGTGGTTCATTTGTTGATCTTACATTCCTAGAGGCTTCAACAATACTAAAGAGAATGACCAAACAGAGTCGAGCATAGCATACCAGAGACTGTCATAGAAAGCCCCACTATTTCTGTGGGTATAAATGTGGAACAATATAGAAGAAATGAGAAGCGTGACCAAGACATGGCTCACCTAAAAACGTAGATGGACCTGCTAACCAAGCAATTGCTATCAAGCAAGACTGAGAAGGTGAAAGCTGTGGGATCTCAAGATAGAGTTCATACTGATACAGAAGAAGAGGAGAACTATATTAATAATTAGGGGAGTTTCTGAGGTAATATCTGTGGAAATTAAGGTCGGAACTATTATGATAAGCCTGGTTATAAAGATAGGGAGTAGGGAAATTGGAGAAGCAATAAGGATAGGAGCGGGCTATATGTCCCTCCTAGAAATCGTGATGCTACTACAACAAGTTCTAAAAAGATGTCGATGGAGGACATGATGGCTAAGTTGCTAAAGGGAGTGGAGGCTACCAACTCTGGTGTAACTACCATGAAGACCTATCTATCATCTATTAGTTAGTTAGTAAAATCACACTCCATCATAATCAAATAGTTAGATCTACAGATGAGCCAACTCTCTATAACATTTAACTAGAGAAAGAGCGGAATGTTACCAAGTGATACGGTTCAGAATCTGTAGAATAATGGCTCATGTATGGCAATTACCACTAGGAGTGGTAAGATATTACCTGGCCCGTCTGTGGGCAAAATTTTGGTTGAAGATATGACTGAGGCAGAGGATGAACCCGAAGAAGAATGTCCAGTAGAGTCTGAGAAGTTGGATGGTTCTGATGATGTTCTAGAAAAAGAGAAAGAGAAGGATAAGGAGGTAGTGTTAAAAACTCTCCCAATACCACCACCTCCCTTTCCTCAATGATTAAAGAAAAAAATGATGATGCAAAATTTAGCAAGTTCATGGCAATGCTCGAATAATTGACAGTAAATATGCCATTGGTTGAGGCACTGGAGCAAATCCCAAGATATGCCAAATTCATAAAAAACCTGGAAACAAAGAATCAGGCAGAAAGCTTTGAACCGGTGGATAATCTCCACCATTGTAGTACCATTTCTACATAATCCTTAGTGCAGAAGAAGGCCGACCCTGGAGCGTTCACTATTCCATATGCAATTGGGTCTCTAAATTTACGAAGGCCCTATGTGATCTAGGGGCCAGTATAAACCTAATTCCACTCTCTCTGTACAAGAAGCTGGGAGAGGGGTCCTACCCCGATGAACATGCGATTGGTGATGGCGGATAGGTCTGTAAAGCGGCCAGTGGGCATATTACATAATGTATTGGTATAGGTAGCTAACTTTATACTGCCTGCTGATTTTGTAGTCCTAGACTGTGAGGTGGACTTCAAAGTACCCATCATCCTGGGTAGACCATTCCTTGCAATTGGGAGAGTAATAGTGGACATGGAGCTAAATGAGCTGAAGTTTATGCTCAATGACAAAGAAGCAAGATTCAAAATACACTCATCCATGACACAACAAAAGGAGATGAGTGTTTTCTCAATCATGAATGTATTCTATGAAGAGGGTAAAAAGGTGTCAGTAGGTTGTTTTAACAAAGTCTGAGTAGTCAAGATAATCAAGTCGTGCCGCGATATTAAATCAGGCGCTATTGGGAGGCAACCCAAAATTTTTATGTTTTAATGCAAGTTACTTTCATTTATAGTAAGATAGAAATTATGAGGAAATAATAAGGTATGCTGGGGTCGAGGTAAAGTTGATCTGGCCAATTAATTGAGCCTGACGATATTCGTGATGAGCTATCACAATTGTGAAAATCTGTTAGATTTATCGCCAGAAAAATCAGCTCTGAGGTAGGTTCTATTAAGGCTGACGACATTTGTGACGGGCTATCACACTTGTGATAAGCCATAAAAAATGTAGTCAGAAAAGCCCCAAATCAGCTATCGGAAAATTCTGAGCCCATACTTAGTTTAAGCAAACTTTTTCAAATTCCCGCTCTTCTACTTTTCTTTACTTTAAGTTTTATTTCCTTCCATACTTAGTTTATTTTCTTCCCTTTCTAAAGTTTTTCCAAGTAAAACAAAAGAAAACTTCCTTGTGTGTGTGGGTTTGAAATCAAAATCAAGAATTCTTCTTTTATCTACTTCCTCTTGCTCGTTTAACCAAGTAAAGGCACCTATTAGGTATGCTCAAAACCTAACGCTTCTCTTTAGTTGGTAAGTAATAAACTGATGTGAATCAAGGTTCCCAAGAAGCTTGGGTCAGAAAATCAAGAACTAGGGTTTGCTGTGCAAGCTTGAGACTTACAAGGTAAGCTAAAAAATAAGAATCGATGGGGTTTTAAGAATAAATTGGATTAAAAATCAAGTTGAAGTCGAGTTGAGGTTGTATCTTGAGCTGACGACATGGCTAATAAGTTATCACATTTGTAACAACTTATCAGACATATCGTCAAAAGTTGATAAAAGTTTGTGGGTTCTGTTTAGAGCTGACGACATTCATGATAAGCTATCACAACTATGATGGATTATCAGATATGTCATCATAACTTTGACCTAAAGCATTAATAGACCCTGTCAAGGGGTGTAGAACTTTTGTGATTGAGATGTTGGTGTTAGATACTCTTGAGTGTTGCCTACTTGTTTTTCTCTTGCTACAGGTCCTGTAATGGAACCCAAAGGAAAGAAACCCAAACCTAAAAAGAAAGAGAAAAGATGAGTGTACCCTGGAAGCTCTTCAATGAGAAATATAATTATAAGGAAGAAGAGCCACTGCTCAAAAAGCAAAGAAAGAAGAAAAACCTAAAAAAGCCTCCACCACCCTTACCAGTTGAGTTGGAGGAGAGTGAAGAGAGTGATACTGAGCCAACAACATCTGAACATATAAATTTTGAGCAGACGAACTCTGAGAAACAAGAGTCTGAACATGCTAAATCTGAAAAGCATAATTCAGATCAACCTGAATCCGAGGGACCATCATCTGAGTCCCCTTCTATTGAGTAATAGGATAATAAAGAATCTTCGATTTGGGGAACTATGGTTAAATGCAAGAACCCCAAAGTCTGTGATAGCACTAGGTGGAAAATCCCCAAAGCATAAAAAATCTTCTTTGATGGGCTTCGCAGAACTAATAGAAGAGCTGTTAAAAGGTCAATCTTTGAAGAAAAGAGGATTATCACTAGAGGGTTGAGCAGATATCCTAAATTTAAGCAGAAATTTCATGACTACGACTTGGGATGGCCTACAAAAGGAGGAAACTCATTTTACCCTACACTAGTTAGGGAGTTCTATGCGAACTATCAGGCTCTCCTGGAAAACATATGTAAAGAAGGGGAGAAAGCAGTAGATCAACCTTTGTTGGATAAAGTTCCATTACAGGTTCTAATGGTGGATGTTTCTGAAGTGACAATCAATAGATTCCTTCATGGCCCGTACTTCACTTCTTAGGCCACTTCACCTACGTTCTACGCTCGATTGAAACATTGGGAAAATCAATGATCTTGGTTAGCCACACTCATAGCTAATGGAGAACCTGAATGGCTGACTAACCTGAGTAAAAGGATCTTCAAGGCCTCCCTAAATCCTAAGGCAAGATTTTGCCGGGATATTGTATGTATTTGGTTGATGCCCACAGATAGAGATAATATCCTTAGGGATGATAGAGCAATATTAGTCGCAAGTTTTGTAGCTAACCTCAAATTAAACTTTGGAGATATTATTATTGAAGAGATTAAAATTCAGGTCTCAAGGTCCGATATGGCATATCCTTTCCCTTGTATAATTATGAGGTTGTGTAGGGCAGCCAATGTACCTAAGGTTATAGGGTTAGAAAAAGAACTGCTTGCTAAGAAGACCCACAATCCTATCCAAAATGATGAAAATTAGCCAAGGCTAAATCTTGACAGAGGCACAGAGGTTCCAACAGATCACCTAGTTATAGGTACCAGCTTGGCACCTAATGTAGAAGTATAGGATTCTGAAGCTGCACTATCGACATCCTCAACACGAGAAGATTCAGTGCCTGGAAGTGAGAAAAAACCTTTAGCTGTAGTGCCTATAACAGAATTTGCCTTCAAACTAATAAACTTTAGGAGAGTGGCAAAATAATCCAAATGGTGTAAAGCTCAGCTACAACTCTTTGCCAGACAATTTGCGATTGAGGTAGACAAGAGGGTTAAGGCTGCACTTGAGCCCTACAAGGATCTGCCAGGTAGTATTGATGAATTTGAGAACTGTTTCAATGTGTGATGGAAAGAGAGGTCAGTTCCAGAGATTGCACTATTTTGATCAGACCTAGACAAGGTAAAAACAGAGGTTGGAAAGCTACAACAACCCTAATTTATGGTGTCAGCTGATCTGGCTGTTGAGGAGTCTGAGGGACAAATCCCATTTTATGATCTCACAGAGGAACCAATGAAGAAAAAGAAGAAAAAAGGTGAGAAAAAAGGTAAGGGTAAGAGAGAGAGGCCTAGTAGTGATGAAGAAAGAAAAGCAGAGAAGAGGGTGAGAAAGAAGACTAAAAAGGATGAAATAAAAAAAGCGAGGATCGAGTCTCTAGTCAACAATGAGAAATGGAAGGCAGCCCTCCGAGCGAGAGCTATAGGTGCCTCAACTAGTAAGCCCCCATCAAATGCTGGGCCTGATGTGTCAGAATAAGGAGAGGCTTCTGATGGAGGTAGGGCAGCTAAAGATGCGACAGCAAGGTCAGGAACCCCTGATCCTCGTGCTTGATCTACTCCAGGTATACCCTAACCCTTAGTTTAGTTTTTCTGTGATTTTAAGTTGAAGGTGTAGGGTAAATTATTATTGTAAAATTTTGTAACTAACTAGAAGAAATACAAGTAACTAAGGTAGTTAACTTATTTTTGTAATTTTTGAGCACCTCTCCAATGGTCTGAAGGTTTAAATGTGTGATTTGCATCTAAGTATTACCACTATGCATTTTTGTATGGAATTAGTTCTAGTGACGCAATAATCATTGCTAAAAAGCTGCATGAACTGGATAACTAGTAACTAGTGATGTACTGGTGTGCCATGTGCGTGTGAGATTTTATTTAGATCCCTCTGTATGTTGGATTCAAAACTTACTTGGTTAGTCTTACCTAGGTTGAAGGATAGGGGTTAGGAAAGGATCATAGGCCATTTTGATATTAGCCCACTTTTAGCCTAAACGATCTTCCCTGTATGTAGAATATCCCTTGATCCCTGCTTTGAGCCTGCTTAGCCTATTTCTTCTTATGACACCTGTCACCTTCCCATTTATATCAAAATGAACCTGTTTTGGCCCTAGTCCTCCTTGGACACTGTGCACCTTAACTTAGGAAAATGGCCTAAGTTGAGGGTGGCTATCATAGGGGTGCGTGATACAAAATAAGTATGAAGAAAGGTAGAATAAAAAAAAGAATAAAAAGTGGGATGCGGTGGAAAAGAGCAAGAAAATGAAAAGTTGTGAAAAAGAATAAGTGATTGTGGAAAAGACCGTACCCATCCTAAATAAGTGTGATCAAGAAAAGAGAAGAATAGAAAAAGGTTAATGAGTGAAACCCCAAAAGCTAGTGTAATGTCAAGGAGGCTTAGTCACTTTAAATATCATCAAGTATCATACCAACCCCTAGCCTGCATTACAAGCCAAAGAGAAGACCTATAGTGATCTTAGCTAACTTGTCTGAAGATCTTAGTAATGAAAATAAGGGCAAGCCTATGGTATTCGACATACTTTGATTGGAAATTCATTCTGAGAGTGAGTGTTTTTTTATCGTCCCCATAGTTACATAAATGGTTACTGATATGAGAAAAGGGGGATTTCTTTGCTGTAAGGGCACACCAGATATGTTGCTAGTTGCTAACTTGTTTGGATAGTGTAATACTGGTCTATGCATGGTTGTTATAGCTGAATTAATGCCGTATCTTGATTCCTGAGTGTTGAATTGTTGTTCTTCAATAATATATACAGTTGTTCTTGAATTGACTAACCTTGGAGATGGTGAATATGTTTTGAGATAATATGGATGATTGATTGCCGAATGTACTTTGTATCCTCTTTGTTGTGTTTGAGTTTCTTGAGGACAAGCAATTATTTTAAGTTGAAGGTGTTGATGTGTGAGCAGACGCTAATACATTTGAGGCTTTTAACTAAGAATAATTGCATGATCTTAAGTGGCTTTTGTCATTTTTGATTTTTTTATCTTTGATTTTGCAGTAGAAGCCAAAATGCAAGAGCACCAAATGGGATGGAAGAAAAAGAGTTGAAATCTAAAGCAGATAGAAGAGAAGCGTGGCTGACGACATTCCTGATAAGTCATCAGCCCTGTGATAAGTTATCAGATATACCGTTAGCCTTAGACAGAGAATGGACCTCAGCTGAAAGTTGTGATGACATTTCCTGATAAGTCGTCAAAGAGTTGATAAGTCGTCAGAGTCACCATCAGCCTTAGGTAGAACATGTGAACTGAGGTGGAGAAGTGACGACATTGTCTGATATATCATCACATTTCTGATAAGTTATCAGGATTCATCATCAGCCTTAATCAGGAAGTGCTAAAATCGAAGAGGGAGCTGGCGACATTTATGATAAGTCGTCAGACTCCTGATAAGGTGTCACGAATGTCATCGCCTAATTCGAGGAATTATTAAACTCTGTGATTTTTTTCCTTATTTAGGCTAAACTATAAAAAGTATTGTTTAGGGTTTTATAAAGGAGTTCAAAAACATAATTTTGGAACACATGTATTTTGTTGTTTTTCTCTCTAGTTTCTTGGCTTGAAAATCAATTAACTTTAAAGAGATTTTCATCAATATTTTGGGATTTCTATTGTGATCTAATCTGAGAATCACTATTTATTATTCACCTTGTGGTAAGTTCATCTTTCAAATTATGAATACGTCTAGTTGTTTCTCTTATTATATTATGAGTGGCTAAATCCCTTTAACCCGAATTATGGGTTCTATGGGTTAAGTCTTGGTAAGATGCAATGTGTTTTCGATTCTAAAGGTAATAGGACTCCTTGATAATTTTTAGATTTTAATTATTATCTATTGGTTGTAAATGATAGATAGCACCTTCTTTGATTTGCTTGAGATAAGAAGTCAAATATAGTAGGAAGTGAATTATTAACAGGGACTTGGAAACACTAAACTTCAATTTAATAATCGACACTGTAACAAGGTTGATTAACATGAGCTAAAGTCTGGTTAGTACATGTAAATTCCCTAAGTCTGAGAGGATTAGGTAATTAAATGCTTAAGTAGGTCGAGAGACATTTAGGCATAACTTCGATAGAGATGATCTGTTGTCCTACCTACTGTGAGAATCTTGAATCACTATTAGCATATGTCAAGTACTAAAACCCATAGTGAACATAATTCTGGTTTTCCATAAACTCTTGATTACAATACCTAAAACTAAAGTGACCAACAATTATTTGCTAATCTCCAAAACCCTCATTCCAGGAAACATCCAACTATCAGTTGATTAAATCGCAAACAACTTATGTTCACACCATATTCCCTGTGGGATTCGACCCCAACCTAGTTGGGTTATATATTGACAATGATCTCTTACATTCTCATTAAAGAGGTGTAGTTTGAGCATTATCACCTACAATGGTAGAAATAGAAAAAAGAATTGACAGTCACTCAGGTCCAAAACTGAAATGCACAGCCAAAAATAGGGTCCCATAAAAAAGAGTGGACCCTGGATCAAGTATACAATACACATCACAATAGAAAAGTTTCAACATACCAGTAACCACATCGGATGATGCCTCAGATCCTAGTGAGATGCAGGAGCATATAATCAATTTCAGCCAGTGTCTGTACCAGAAGCAGAAATAGATGTAGTAGTATCATTATTTGGTGCGGTAACAGATGAAAAGCCAATAGGAACCTTGTTATCCCTAGAAGCCATCCTAACATGATAGTCGTGTTGTTTATGACCAATCGGACCATAATAAAAACACCTGTTCTTCCCTTCCTCACATAAAACATGGTACGACCACCCACAATATCTACAACAAGGGTGGGATGGAGCTGGCTGAGCCCACTAGCCTGAGATTGGGAACCCTGTGCCTAGAACCCGCCATCATACTAAGATCAAAAATCACCAAACAACTTTAGATATGGAGCACTTTCCATGGAGAAAGAACCAGGACTCCCCCACTTCTTCTTTGGCCACTTACCACCATCTCTATCACTTTGCTTAGAAGGCCTAAATTTCTTCCCCTGCCTTTCACTAAACAGAACCTACTTCTACTTCTGTCTCTCCACTTATTTCATAGACACAACCAATCTAGAGATGTGTATATCCTTGATCAACAAAGCAGACTTACTCTGATACTTCACGAGACAAACCCTAAGCGAACTTATGTATTTTAGCCCTTATGCTAGAAACCAACACTGGAGCATACCTAGATAACTGATGGAATTTCAAGGAATACTCCTTGATAGATATTCTACCTTGCCTCAACTTGATAAACTCTTCCTCTTTAGCTTTCCTTAACTCCTGAGGAAAGAACCGATTCAGTAAAGCACTGGAGAAATCCTCCCATAAAGAGAAACTAGTATCTTCCCCCCTTGATTGTTCCCACTCTTCGTACCACTGGTATGCCACATTATTTAATTGATAGGCAGTAAACTCAACACCTTCAACCTCTGGAGCATGAATAATGCAAAGAATATTATCCATTTCATCAAATAAAGTTTTAAGATCCTCCTTAACCTTAGCACCAGTAAACATAGGAGGATGCAACCTCATGAACTGGCCAACCCTTGTGGCCTCTGAAGATGGAGTAACATGAATACCACACTCAGGAAGAGAAGATACCAACTGATTCAATAGAGTAATGCAGTGATAGAACTCAACATTAGAAGCCTCCTCTTGAGGAAACTGAGTATGAGTGTCACTCCAAAAGGAAGATCAGTAGGGGCACGTGGAAACTCACGAGGTCAATCAGATGCCAGTTTTCAGTGTTAGTCCTTCAGACTCTACTTTCACGGCCTGGTTACATATCTTGCTTTTAAATGTTTTAAAAAACCAACAACCATTAAGCCAATTACTTACCAAAGGTACTTTGTTGGTATCGTCATACCAACACCACTTGCAAGGTACAGCTATGCCATAACCTTTATCATTCGACTTTGGGACTCAATCCTATTGTCTATACAAAGCCATCAATTATTCAACCTTTAGGGACTCAAACCCTTTATTAAATAGAGATGTGAATTAATTTAATGTTTAGGGACTAAAACCCTTTTAACCAACTAAACCACCAAGGTTTACATTCATATCATTAAAGGGCCAACAAGTCCTTCACAAAACCGTTAACCAACCATTCATATCCATTTGGACAATGCCTTTGTTCAAAACATTTTTCAATTCAATTTATGTTCATCAAGACCTTTACAAAATCATTCATCCTTCCTTAGCATTCTTATACCAAACACTAGTGCCAAACCCAATTCATCATGTGACTAGTTTATTCTTATAGGCATTTTCACAAACACTTTGAGCGCAAACTATTATCAAGACCAAAAATCAAGGTAAAACCATCAAGTTTAGGATATACCATGACCCATTTGTTAAACCATAATAACCAAGATCCCACATGTGCAAACCATCATACAAACACGTATACACGTAATTTAAACTAAGGGTAAACAATACCCAACATTATGCAAACAAAACCCTCAACTATGATTTTCAAAACTACCATTTATGAATCAAAATTAAAGTTTAAAACACATGATATTTGAGAACTGACAATGAGGAAATAGTCACATGCTTTATTCACGAAGATTCACTAAGAGAAACTTGACCCTTGAGCCTCTAGATGAACACTTGTAGAAACCCTAGCCCCAATCTTCAAAATACAGTTTAGAGAGAGTATTTGGAGTTTTTTGATACTTCAATATGAGTTATTAGAGTCCAAAAAGTGATTTAAGGCATGGGGATTTAAGGGTTTTGGGTTGGGAAATATCTGGAATACCCCTATCTTAAAAGCTGAAAACTTGATCGCAGGAGGGTACGACCTCCCACCCCCCAAACCATACCCTAGTGTATGAGTGGTACCCATATCTTATACCTTAGGCCTCATATTAAACCTCCATACTACCCAACATACCACCACACAAGGCTTACTCGTATCCAAACAGAACTCGTATCCAAATATACGAGAAGTACCTTATGACCCGTACTCTAGATAGAATGCACTAGGCTAAGTTTAGGACATCATATGACTTGATAACATACACCTCATACCCGATCGTACGACTAGGGAAAGGTTAAACCATACCTTGGACAGAATAAAACCAACCTACACTAACCATTATATGAGAGGAGGGACCCTAACCATACCCTAGCATACAACTTGTACCTTCAAGTCATGCCTTGTCCAGAAACTCAAACTTAGGAAATTCTCTAAGGGTCCAAAGCCATGGTGTTTCAGTTGAGGATGCTACCTTGAAGATAGAGCATGTTATATAGACTCAGTATCCTTATTGTTTAGAGCCTTTATATACTTCCTAACTATTTATTTGCGGATGAAAGTCCTTGTAGTAGTAGATATTACAATAACCCTCCAGGAAATTTTATGTGTTTTCATGCTTTTTTGCACTTAGAACATTTCTATAACTATCCCAAGTCATTTATGACTTAATGAGACTGACAGTGTGAATGCCAGACAATTCATTTAGTTGTTATAGCCATTTCCCTATATTAGGGCTTTAAGGTAGTGAAAATTATGCTGGACCAAAACATAGGGTAAGTCGCCTTAGATGCCAATTCTAATAATTCCATTAGCTCTAAAATGTTGATTTTAGTCTAAGACGGCCCTTGGTCTGAGTCTTGAGGCTTTCGAGCTTATTTTGGACAATTAGGTGGTATTCACAATAATGAAAACTTGGGTGTGGGGCCAATTATTGGTGAAACGACCTTAGATGGAAATTTTGATTGTTCCTAAGTTTGGAATGCTAAATTTTTGTATGTAGCATAGATCATTTGCATTCAAGAGATTCCAAATATATCTTGAGGGAATGATCGAAGATTTTAAAAGTTAGCAAAGTAGCTTAGGCATCAACACATGGTGTAGGCTCGAATCCTTCATGGCTATAGCTATGACCCGACTTATGAGTCATGATGGCACCTACTAAATCCCGCTAGTAGGTAAGTCAAACCATAACCTGGATCTAGATAAAATAGGCCAAATTCAAGAAACACAAGTTATAAATACAACAAGGTTCTAGATAAAATAAATAGTCAATACACGATACAATCCCATGACCTGGTAGAGCCAGTAGAAGAGCATTTAATAATATCAATAGAACTCAGAAGCCTATAATAGTCAACCACGTATGTCTCAATCCAAAGACTCAATGTAAAGATATAACGAAATGGGCGAATCAAACTACAAGAGCTTACCCTATCCCTAGATATCCACACTGAATGAACACGAATCAATAGTGGCAACTAATACTCGAAACTGTACGAAAAAGGTACTGAAGTTTAGTATGAGCACCAAAATAATGGGTACTCAGTAGGCATCATCTATCGCTTAAATTAAGAATCAACATTATCATAGTGTCCTACGGTCTTACCGGGTAACATCATATCATAATAGCATCCTTTGGCCTTACCGGGTATCATCATATCATCGAAATATCCTTTGGCCTTCCTGGGTACCATCATATTATCATAATATTCTCTAGCCTTGTTGGGTATGAATATATACTATATGTTCTTATATATATATATATAAAATCATAATTGGTGGCACAATCAACAACTTAAGCAATCATATAATGAAGGATCATGATGTCAAACATCATTGAGGGCATAATTTTCCAATATAATCTCTAAGCATGCTTTCTAGCATCATTACACCCTATTTTATACATATCATCAATATGAAAGATGTCTAACATGATTACTAGCATAATTACTTAACATGATCATAATCATAAATAATATCATGACCAATGACTAATTAATAGCATATTCAATGACTTATCATTAACATAAAAGATAGCTTATTATAAGCATGAACAATAGTTATTCCATGGCATAATCTATAGCTTATTCATAGCATAGTCAATAATATAGTTTATGGCTTAGACAATATCATAGTCAGGGCTTATTCAATAGTATATTCGCTAGCCCAATCAATAGCCACAATAATAAAAAAAATTAATAGCTCGTCCTAATCTTAACCAATAAATCATACATGTAGCATAATCGTTAGACATTACTTCTAATGTCATTCATCAAGATCAAAAAGTACCCAAGTTCCTTAATACTGATTCTAAAAGGGCATTCTCAAAGCATTTTATAAGTGCATAACGTTTTCAAGAGAACTACCTCAATCTTGGATTATGGTGGGTCAAAAGCGTACATTTCAATCCCTGAAATACATTCTAAGTCACATTCTACCCCAGACTAGGCTTAGGTATCTAAATCTACTCTTAGATGTATAGAAATCCACAATTAGTCCTCAGGTAAAAGTTCTATTCAAGCATTATAACTAAGTCTAATGGAACTAAGTAAACCTTCAATAGTGTAAGAAACTAAGGCCAAACATACAGTAAGAATGAGTAATTAGATCATGATACTTAATCTTGAGAAATCTAAGGTATTCTCATGCTAAACATGAGTAATGAAGTCTATTGCACTAAGGTTCAAGGAAACAAGCTAAGTATTTCAACACTACGATTTCAATTTAGCCTAAATAATCTAGCTAACCTAAGTTGCATTTCATAAAACCAACACCTAAAACCCATCCCAAATCCAACACAATATCATAAGAATACTATGACATAGCTTAGTATAACAAGTAATAAACTTAGCCTACCTTAATGCTGAAGAAAGTTCAATGAACCGCCAAACCTTTGCTTTTCCTTTTCAAGAAGCCTCCTCAAGATGCCAAGTTATCAAAAACACATTCTTCTCATCAATATGAGAATATATATACCCATATTGGACCATTGTGCTTTGGGTCCAAAAATCACATCAAAAACCCCATTTGGGCCCCCTTTGCGGAAATCACATTTTCAAAACTAATCCAACATAGTATCAAGCTTGTGAGATTGTTACCCTCATGAATGGGTGAAAACCAACTAATTTGGGGCTAAAATCAAGACCTAAAGGTTTTCGGGTTTTGAGAATTAAGCTAAGAAATTTCACAACGAAAAGGATGAATTCTTACCTTCCTTAAATGGGTTGATAATCATGAAAATAAATGTTAATATAGCTTGTCAAGCTCCCACAAACTTCAATTTTACGATACCACAATATTATAGGGTTTAACTATCATAGGGGAAGATAAAAAATGCCCAAAAATTATGGAAATAGGCATAATTTATACCCAGTAAAGGACCTCGGTAGTCACTATCATGACCTACAGGTGTGGGATGGAACTACCTTGTCCCTGTATATACTGATCGCAATCTTCTACATGAGGAGTCATGATTGTGGCCATGGCTGGTGATCGCCGGCACTCCAGGTAGCAACTGGAAACTTGGAAAGTTTCCAAGTTTCAATGATGCCCTCGTGATTCATTCAGAATCCCTTATATGCAAATGAACTATGTAACCATACCAAATTTGATATTTTAAATGCAATTGAACACTCAGACTTTTCATCCGAGATTGTTTTGACCAAATATGGGTCCCATACTGATATTTCATTTTCTTAACTTTTTGACCAATCGGTCGAAATGAGTTCGGATACCTCGAGACCAAAACCAATGGTCTACCAAGACTAAAATTGATATTACGGAGTTGCTATTGCAGTTAGAATTTTCTTACAATATTGTTTTACTAAAGTTTTCTCCTGGTGGCCAATTGGACCTAGTAAAGACTTTAAAATAGGAAACTGGTTCTAAAAACAAAATAAACTACTCGATAACCAAACTTTCAATTCTAGCAAGTCATAAATGACTTGGGAAATCTATGGAAAAGCTCAAACAACTAAAATAAGTAGAAAAATATGGAAAATGACCTTAAGGGTCATAACAATATCCACTACTAAAGGAACTTTTGTCCCCGAAAGTTAAAGATTAGGATGTACCTAAAGTCTCAAACAGGTGAGGATACTGATTCCTTATCTTGCTCTCAATCTCCTAAGTGCCCTCCTTTACTGGGCTGTGCCTCTACTGAACCTTAATTAAAAGAATCTCTCTAGTGCACAACCGCCATACATCACTAGCTATATATAACACAGGCTCCTTTACAAAGGTCAAATGCTCATCCAACTTGACTGAGTCCCATCTAAGCATATGAGATGGATTAGGAATATATCACCAGAACATCGAGACATGGAAAATTGGATGAACAACAACAAAATATGGAGGTAGAGCTAAGTCATAAACCTTCTCAATATTTGCGCAAAGAATCTCAAAAAGACCAATATATCTAGGACTGAGCTTGCCCTTTCTCCCAAACCTCATCACCCCCTTCATGGGCCATACACAGAGGAATACACAGTCACCAAGTCCAAATCTCAAGGCATGAAGCCTATAATTTTCATAGGCCTTCTGCCTACTCTGATCCATTCTTAACCTATCCTGAATCACCCTGACTCTATCCAATGACTCCTAAAGTAAATCAGTACCACAGGACCTAACCTAAGAGGTATCAAACCATCCAACTAGAGACAGACATCTCCTACCATACAAAGCCTCAAAAGGCACCACCTCAATACTCGAATCATAACTGTTGTTATATGTGAACTCTGCCAAGGCTAAGTGCTACTTATATTGGCCTCCAAAATCCATAACACAGACACAGAGCGTATTTTCTAGAACCTAAATTATTTGTTCAAACTGACCATCTATCTGCGGATGAAAAGCTGTACTAAGATCCACCTGAGTACCCAATTCCTCTTGAAATGCTCACCAAACTCTCGAAGTGAACAAAGAACCCAATCTAAAATGATAGAAATGGGCATACCATGCAAATGGACTATCTTTCTAATATAGATATGGGAAAATCTCTCAACACTGAAGGACATTTAAATAGTAATGAAATATGCTGACTTGATCAAGCAATATGTAATTACCCAAATACCATTAGAACCATGGGAAGTATGAGGTAAACCACTAAAAAATCCATGGTAATCCACTCCTATTTCCACTTGGGAATGGGAAACCTCTGAGTCAAACCACCCGGTCATTGATGCTCAACCTTAACCTGCTGACAACATAGGAAATGAGCTACAAAGTTTGCCATAGCTCTCTTTATACCACTCCACCAATTATTTTGCCTCAAGTTTCTATACATCTTGGCTGTGCCGAGGTGAATAGAATATCTAGAATTGTGAGCCTCACATAAAATCAACTGAATCAAGTCATTAATTTATGAAACACAAATGCAGCCATTAAATCTCAAAACACCCTCATAATCTTTGGTGACCCTCTCAGACTCACCACTTAACACCAAATCACAAAGGAAGAAAAGCTTGCTATCCTCAGATTGACGATCCCAAATCTATTCAAATCATAAGGACCTCGACTTCATACCAGTAAAAATACTCCTAGGGTCTAAAATATCAAGGAGAACTATCAAGTTGGCTATGGATTGAATGTAATATGCCAAATGACACTGTCTAGAATTAAGCACCCTCCGGGTCATGACATGCTGAAAACTGCAATGACTAGTGAAAATCTAACAATGCACACCATAAAGATAATACCTCTAAATCTTAAGAGCAAACACTGCCGCTACCAATTCCAAATCATGAGTGAGGTAGTTACGTTCGTGCATACTAAGCTATCTAGAAGCGTAAGCAATAAGATGAACCTATTACATTAATCACAACTAATACCAATACCAAAAGCATTACAAAATACAGTGAATCCCTCACCCTCAATAGAAAGAGCTAAATAGGAGCTGAAGTGAGAAAATCCTTGATCTTTCCAAAGCTTCACTCACACTCCTCGGATCATCAGAAAGAAATCTTCTTTTAAGTCAATCTGGTCAAAGAGGATGAAATAGTAGCAAAATCCCAAATGAATCATCTATAATAACTGGCTAAGACAATAAATCTATGAACTTTAGTCAGAGATATAGGTCTACCCTTATCACGAATTGATTCAATCTTGGCTAGGTATACCATAATCCCATCCTTAGACACCAAATGTCCAAAGAATGTAACTGACTTAAGCCAAAACTCATACTTGGAGAACTTGTCAAAAAGCACATGATCTCTCAAAGTCTAGAGCACAATCCTCAAATGCTGTGAATGCTCCTCTCTACTCCTCGAATACATAAAGATGTCATTGATGAACATAATTATGAGGGAATATAAATAAGGCCTGAATAATTGGTTCATCAAATCCATGAACACAGTTGACGCATTAGTCAACCCAAATGACATCACTATGAACTCATAATGACCATAACTGGTCCTAAAAGCTATGTTCAAGACATCCTTAGTTGAAATCCTTAATTAATGGTAAATTGACCTTAAATCAATCTTAGAGAACACTGCTGCACCCTAAAGGTGGTCAAACAAATCATCAATGCGAGTCGTAGAATAATCGTTCTTCACTATATCCTTATTAATCTACCTATAATCAATACATATACGTATAATGCTATCTTTTTTCTTCAAAAACAACACAAGATCTCCCTCCTAGAACATACTCGGTCTAATAAAAACCTTACTAAGAAGATCTTAAAGCTGAGAATTTATCTCCTTAAGCTCAATAGGAGCCATACAATAAGGTACCATAGAAATAGGTTGGGTGTCAGGCTCAAAAGCAATATCAAACTTAATCTCATTGATAGGGGGGATACAAGGACGGTCGATAAGAAACACATCAGGAAAGTCATAAATAATAGGTATTATAGTCAAGTGATAGACTCTCCATACTAGTATCATAAATATAGTGAGAAAAGAATACAATCTTTTTAAATAAGCCTCTTAGCATGAACATAAGAAATAATCCACGTCGGCTCATGGCTAATCGCTCCCTACCATATGACTGGGGGTATACTAGGCATGGATAATGGAATGGTCAAAACAATCCATGACCGTATGATAGTGGGATGACCAGTCCATGCATAGAATTACATCTAAATCCACTATATATGAGATTATAAGATCATCATAAGTGTTAACATCACTAACTATCACAACACATAATCTAAATACTCCATCCACTATTGAAGAATCACCCACGAGAGTAGATAGGTGCAATGTCATAGATAACAAATCATAATACAACTCCAATCATGGTACGTAATAAGTATATATAACAATAAATAGATCTTGAATCAAATAAAGTAAGGGACCGCCAGCAACACACCAAAATCATACCTTTAGCTGCAATATCTAAAGTCTCAGCCTCAGGTCTAGAAGGTACTATATATAATTAACCACTCCCACCACCTGGATGGGCACCTAGTCGACTGTAATACCCTATAAAGTCCTCTTCTAGTCTGAGCCTTAGAGCATATTCAGTAAACCAGAAATTTGAGTCTAAAAATTTTAGAAATATCTTTCTAAGTATGAAATAATTTGAATCATGAGGTATTTCTATAATTTCTACTTTTTTTTCATTTAGAGCATTGAATAAGATTTCTATTGATACCAAATTCGCCAAAATTAGACACTCGGGTAAAGAGTTAGAGCCATTTGAGTGAGACAGTGTGCCACCTGGCACCTTAGCACATCGAGGAGCCAGCAAAAATGGCAATTGTCAAATTCCAGTGAAACTATATGATTCCACCACATCGCGGTAAAGTTCTAGTTTACAATCAAGATGGTAACACAATTTCTACCACATCGCACTTTCATGCAGTTTCCCAATTGTCCAAATTCTAGTGAACTGACGCGATTATGGTGCGTTGCACCTGCAGGCAAAATTAGGGAATTTTCAGCTTAATTCCAATGGATTTTTGGTCTTTTACCCTTATCCCCAACCTCTATAAATATCCGGCTAAGGGATTTTAGCCTCATTTTCTCTTCTTCCACCAAAAAAAACTTGGTTTTCCAAAATCAAATCCTCCCCTTCTTCTTTAACAAAAATCAAGAAAGATCTAGAGAAATCAAGAAATAATTCCAAAGGCCTTCAAGAAAAGAGTTTCTTTAAGGTATGTAGATGTTGATTCTTGGATCCCTTTCATCCAAAAAGCTCAAGTAACCTTTTCTAAAACTTAAGGATTTTATGTTTATGAGTTGTTAATGATTCATGTGAGTTGAAATTGATGTTCCAACTGATGTTGAGTTTTGATTCATGTTTGTTTATAAGATTTATGAGCTTTGACCCTTGTATGTGGAATCCATGTGATATTTGTGATGAATCTTCCTTATGTTGTTTTCTATGTGATGTGTTCATGATATTTGGGTGTAGAAATGGTGGAATAACCGGAGCATGTCCCCCATAGGTTTGATGAAAGCTTAGGTGAAGCATAAAAGGGACATTGTAGTATGATGCAGATGAAACCCCAAATTGTGAGTTAGTTTATGCATGGCTAGTGTTTGATAAAATGCCCAAGTGGATGATTTATTCCATGATAGTGGGAAATCCCCAAATAAATATGAACCTTTGCATGTCTAGTATTTATTGAAGGACTTTAGTGAACAAGTGGAGATGTGATAGTAGTAAATTCCCCAATTATGTGCTCCTTGATATATGCTAAGATTTTAATACATGCCAAGTTTTTAGCAAGTAAGTTGATACATGATAGTATGAAGTTTTCCCTAAATCACGTGATGTCCAAATACATGTCAAGAATGATATAGGTGTGAAGTACTTGAGGTAAGACCTTGTTGAAGGAAGTATAATCTAGTAGCATATTTCCCTACGCTAGTATATGTTGATGTTTCCTAAATGCTTGACGCAATGCCTTAATGATTGCAAAGGTGAAGGTATGTTATGTTTCGTAAATACTTGAAGATATGCTTTAATAATAATGATAATAAATGAATGATTTTAATGAAGAATGAATGACCGTGATGATGAATGAGTGGTTGTGATGATGGAGGAATAATTATGCTTTATTTTATGTTATCGAGTCCTGAGGGTATTTATACCTGATAATTTAGCTGCTGTCTAGAGCCTGTGTCAGTTTCACGATAATTCCCATCGAGCCATGATTCTTATAACTCAGTGAACTATAGCACTCTATATTCTCAAACAATTGCAGAACTTAAGAAAGCTCAGTAATCTCAGTTATCTTTGTAATCGCCGTATCGCTAGTAATCTAGCCTTAGTTATAAAATTATCTTAGATATAAAAGTACTCAAGTGTTCAATTCTAATCTTAGAAGCGATTCGAATAATCTATTCAAGCTCTGTGTAGTCAGTCAGATACCGTGATCTAATAGCATTCTATTAGATATAGAACCAAGTGATCTCAGCATAATTCAATTAGATCTTTTGAGGAACATGATTAGTATCAGATTTAGTTCAGTTGTGTTCGGTTAAGAATTTAGTTCAGAGTCTTTCAGTTGGAAGTAGAACCTAGAATCGAGCGAGGAAAGGGATAGCAACTCCTCTCACCAGCGAGAGAGGCTGGAGTCATTAGTAATAATCCCTAACCTCCAAAACTACGTAGCCAACACAGGATACAGGAGTCACAATTAAGAAAAGGCTGTCACCTCCAGAGAGAGTATTTGACTATTATATTGCCTTAGGTCGACTGCCTAGTAAGGGTCATCCGTTAGAGAAGATTGACCAGAGAGAGGTCTTTACCCGTGGCACGGTATTGACACCCTTAAACCTAGAGTTACAGGTTAGACCCTACCTGTGGAAGGTTGGGGCATGTCAGTTAAGTAACTACTTCCCCAAGTTTTAGTTATAGTTTTAGTTCTAGTATCAATCTTTAGAAATTAGAACTGTCAGATACAGTCATCTTTCTTTATGAGGAACTCAGATAGTTCCATTGATTTATGGACCATCCCGTCAGATAGACTTGGTCTCATATAAAGTTATTTGATATCATATTCAGAGATATACAGCCAGACATGCTTAATTCATAGTCTCAGATTCTATTGAGTACCTTTGTTGTTAGATTCAGATATATTCATATTTCTTATCATTGATAATAATTTATGAAATCATCCATTAGAGAGGTTGATCTCTAATCATTTCAGTCAAAAGTAGTAAAGCTGGGAATTTAGTCCTTGATGTAAGTGCATCTAGATCCTCAGTTATCAGGATTAGATGAGTATGTAATTCAATATCTCAGTGTCAGTAGTAAGTTCAGTCTGCAGTAAAGTGGTATTCGAGTTTCAGTATGTAACATTGTGATGATTATGATTATGGTCTGTGCATTCATGTATGTGTTCTCGTGTGGCATTATCATGATTGTTCAGTTTAGATATTATGCATGTATGAGCCCTTGCATTTAGCCTTACCCCATCTACATACTTAGTACATCCTGTACAGACGCATTTGTGCTATGGTGTTTTATTTGGAACCATAGGTTCAAAGGCATAGGACCTAGAGTTTCCTCAATAGTTCAGTCCCAGTCAGCAGCAGTAGTCGTAGCAGTGAGTCCTCTTTTTTGAGGACAAATCTCAGTTTACTATTATGGCATCAGACTTTGTTTATATTTTTAGTAGACAGAGTTAGTTGGGGACATATGCCATTAACTCCACAGTTTATAGAGTTTAGAGGCTTTTCAGATAGATGTATTAGTATTCAGTTTTTAGTGTTGTGTATGTATAGATGCGTTGTACCTTATGGCTAGTTTTGGCATTTACTTCAGATATTAGGCAGTATATAGGTACAGATATCAGAAAAAAGGATTAACTTGTTATCCTTCGAGGTTATAATCACCGTGTGACATCACGGGAAGGGATCTCAGGTCGTTACAAACTCGGTATCAGAGCCTAAGGTTCAAGAGTATCCTAGGAAGTCTTAAAAGCTATATCTAGTAGAGTCTTGTGCGTGGGTGTGTAGCGTGCCACATTTATGTACAAGAGGATACAGGATGTTCTTAGGAGTAGTTTCCCTTCTTTCATTATTCAGATCATGCGAGTGAGCATGACCTCAAGTTGATCCATAGTCTAATCCACTTATTTCTTCTAATTACAGAGTATGCCTTCTCGTAGAGACTTTGTCCATGGGGTTGTTGACCATCCCCCACAGCCAGTAGATCCTGAGAATGAGAGTGTGTCACCTGCAGAGTTTTAGGCAGCTTTTCAAACGCTAGCCCAAGCTATGACTAATGTTTAGAGTAATCATCAGGCTGTAGTCCCACCTTAGCAAGATGGGAATTCTTCCTCATCTATGGTTAGAAATTTCATAAAAATAAACCTGCCAGAATTCTTTGGGTCAGTGGTAGGTGAGGATCCGCAGTTTTATATTAAAGAGGTGAAAAAATCACCCAGATTATGCATGTTTCTGAGGAGGAGAGAGTCGAGTTATCATCTTATAGGTTAAAGGATGTTGCTCCTAATTGGGTGGTGATATGGAAGAAGAGTATAGGGGAGAATACAACTCCTGTGACTTGGCTAGAGTTTTAGAGTACCTCTCTAGATAGGTTTTTCTGCTAGAGATGAGAGAGGCTAAAGTATAAGATTTTATGAACCTAAGGCAAGGTTTCATGACCGTGAAAGAGTATTTTCTTAAGTTTAACCAATTAGCTAAGTATGATCCCGACCTAGTAGCTGGCCCTAGAGCGAGTATGTGTAAGTTTTTGTCTGGGGTATCGAGTTATGTGTTGAAAAAGTGTAGAGATGCTATGATCAATAGAGATATGGATCTTTCTAGACTAATGATACATGCACAACAGATTAAGGTGGATAAGATAAAGAAAAGGGAGAGAGTGACCAAGAAAGCCAAGATAGGTAGTCGTGGTTTCTCACATTCAGGGTCCCAGAGTGGTAGTAGTTCTCAGCATGGTCGAAGATTTTTAGTTCCAGCTCTATCCTCAGCTAGTGTACCCGCACCTTTGTTCGAGGGTTGTAGATCTGATGGAGCGCTAGGATCTAAAGCCTAGAGTAGTGCTAGTGGTGTTTGTACCCATTCGTATTATGGACAGTGTAGCAGGCGCCACTAAGGTGTGTGTAGAGATGGTAGTAATGTGTGCTTCAGGTGTGTTGATTAGGCTATAAAATCTAAGAATTTAGAGTGCTGACTCAGAGGGGTAGACTCCATGCGCTTCAGGCTCGTCCTGATTGGGAAAGACTCTTTGAAATAGACCCGGGTATGTTATGTGCCCTTTATCTTTATGATATGCATTGAAAAATCATTTGATCTTACATGTTAGAATGAGTCATGCATGAGTTTCGGATTCTCAATCGATCAATCACGACCCAGTCTGTAGGTGCCTCACATACCGCCCTAATATTTCACCAAAGTGTGTTTAGAGGGACATAGATACCCAAGGGGGAGATACCCCATAGTATCACGATGTTTGCATATACTTAGGCTCATTTAGATGCAGGTTTAGATTTTTATATAAACTTTACATCAGTTGCTATTGCATTGTCAGTCGTGCTTTCGAAAGTCAGCTCAGCCAGACATTCATGTATTAGATATGCATATTCAGTAGAAATAAATTCAGCTTGTCAGAGTGTGTTCAGTTATGTATTCATGAGATCATCCCAGTTATGAGTCCATGCATCAGATATGCATGTGTGTTATGAGAATTGAGCTATGAGTAGATTCAGTCAAGTATTCCATGCCCAGTATGAAGACTCTGTATGTCAGTTATTCTAGTTGCATAGTCATGTTCTGAGATGTTCCATTTCCTTGCGTAAGTTCAGATGATCCGTATTCTCAGTCTATCAAGTACATTAAAGGATGAATTTTTCCATTAGGGAGATAATGTAATATCCCACAAAGTCCTCTTCCAGTCTGAGCCTTAAAGAGTATTCAGTAAAGCAAAAATCCAAGTCTAAAAGTTTTAGAAATATCTTCCCAAGTATGAAATAATTTGAATCATGTGGTATTTCCCTAATTTCTACTTTTTGTCATGTAGATAATTGAATAACCTTTCCATCGATACCAAATTCGCCCAAATCAAATACTTGGGTGAAGAGTTAGAGACATTTTAGTGAGACAATGTGCCATCTGGCACCTTAGTGCGTCGCGGAGCCAGCCAAAATGGTAATTGTCAAATTCCAGTGAAACTCTATGATTCCACCGTGTTGCGGTATAGTTCTAGTTCACAGTCAAGAAGGCAATATGATTTCTACCGCATTGCGCCGTTATGCAGTTTCCCAATTGTCCAAATTCTAGTGAACTGGCGTGATTATGGCACGTTGCACCAGCACGCAAAATTGGGGAATTTTTAGCTTAATTCCAAGGGCTTTTTGGTGTTTTCCCCTTATCTCCAACCTTTATAAATATCCGGTTAAGGGATTTTAGCCTCATTTTCTCTTCTTCCACAAAAAAAACTAGGGTTTCCAAAATCAAATCCTCTCCTTCTTCTTCAACAAAAATCAAGAAAGATCAATAGAAATCAATAAATCCTTCCAAAGGCCTTCAAGAAAAGAGTTTTACCAAGGTATGTAGATGTTGATTCTTGGGTCCCTTTCATCCAAGAAGCTTAAGTAACCTTTTCTAAAACTCAAGATTTTATGTTTATGAGTTGTTAATGATTAGTGTGAGTTGAAATTGATGTTTCAGCTGATGTTGAGTTTTGATTCATGTTTGTTTATAAGATTTATGAGCTTTGACCCTTGTATGTAGAATCCATGTGATATTTGTGATGAATCTTCCTTATGTTGTTTTCTATGTGATGTGTTCATGATATTTGGCTGTAGAAATGGTGGAATAAGTGGAGCATGTCCCCCATAGGTTTGATGAAACCTTAGGTGAAGCACAAAAGGGCCATTGTAGTATGTTGAAGATGAAACTCCAAATTGTGAGTTAGTTTAAGCATGCCTAGTGTTTGATAAAATGCCCAAGTGGATGAATTATTCCATGATAGTGGGAAATCCCCAAATAAGTATGAACCTATACATGTCTAGTGTTTGTTGAAGGACTTTAGTGAACAAGTGGAGATGTGATAGTAGTAAATTCCCCAATTATGTGCTCCTTGATATATGCTAAGCTTTTAATACATGCCAAGTGGTTAGCAAGTAAGTTGAGACATGATAGTATGAAGTTTTCCCCAAATCACGTGATGTCCAAATATATGTCAAGACTGATTTAGGTGTGAAGTACTTGAAGTAAGACCTTGTTGAAGGAAGTATAATCTAGTAGCATGTTTCCTTACGCTAGTATATGTTGATGTTTCCTAAATGCTTGATACGATAGCTTAATGATTGCAAAGTTGAAGGTATGTTATGTTTCCTAAATACTTGAAGAGATGCTTTAATGATAATGATGATGAATGAATGACTGTAATGAAGAATGAATAACTGTGATGATGAATGAATGGTTGTGATGATGGAGGAATGATTATGCTTTATTTTATGTTATCGAGTCCTGGGGGTATTTATACATGACAATTTAGCTGCTGTCTAGAGCCCGTTTTAGTTTCACGATAGTTCCAATCAAGCCACGATTCTCAGAACTCAGTGAACTATAGAACTCTGTATCCTCAGACAATTGCAGAACTTAAGAAAGCTTAGTAATCTTAGTTATCTCTGTAATCGCCTTATCGCTAGTAATCTAGCCTTAGTTCTAAAATTATCTCAGATATAAAAGTACTCAAGTGTTCAATTCTAATCTTAGAAGCGATTCGAATAATCTATTCAAGCTATGTGTAGTCAGTCAGATACCGTGATCTAATAGCATTCTATCAGCTATAGAATCAAGTGATCTCAGCGTAACTTAGTCAGATCTTTTGAGAAACATGATCAATATCAGATTCAGTTCAGTTGTGTTCAGTTAAGAATTTTGTTCAAAGTCTTTCAGTTGGGAGTAGAAACTAGCACAGAGCGAGGGAAAGGATGAAGGCTCCTCCCGTCAGCAAGAGAGGCCGAAGTCGTCAGTAGCAATCGCTGACCTCTAGAACTACGTAGCCAGCGTAGGATATAGGAGTCACCGTCAGAAAAAGGCTGTCACCTCCAGAAAGAGTATTTGACTATTATATTGCCTTAGGTCGACTGCCTGGTAAGGGTTATCTGTCAGAGAAGATTGACCCGAGAGAGGTCTTTACTCATGGAACGGTATTGACACCCTTCCAGCTGGGGTTACAGGTTGGACCCCATCTATGGTAGGTTGGGGCATGTCGGTTAAGTAAATAATTCCCATAGTTTCAATTACAATTTTAGATACAGTATCTATCTTCAAAAATCAGGACTGTCAGATACAGTCATCTATCTTTATGAGGAACTCAGATAGTTCCATTGATTTATGGACCATCCCTTCAGATAGGCTTGGTATCATATACAGTTATTTGATATCATATTCAGAGATATGCCACTAGACAGGCTTGATTCACAGTCTCAGATTCTATTAAGTACCCTTGTTATCAGATTCAGATATATTCATATTTCTTATCATTGATAATAGTTTCTGAAATCATCCGTTAGAGAGGTTGATCTCTAATCCTGTCAGTCGAAAGCAGTAAAGCTGAGAATTCAGTCCTTGATCTAAGTGCATCCAGATTCTCAGTTATCAGTATCAGATGAGTAAGTGATTCAGTATCTCAGTGTTAGTAGTTAGTTCAGTCTGCAGTGAAGTGGTAACCGAGTTTCAATATTTAGAGTTGTGAAGATTGTGATTATGGTCTGTGCATTTATGTATGTGTTCTCGTACGGCATTATAATAATTTTTTAGTTTAGACATTATGCATGCATGAGCCCTTTCATTTAGCCTTACCCCATCTAAATACTCAGTACATTCCTGTACTGACGCATTTGCGCTATGGTGCTTTATTTGGCACCATAGGTTCAGAGGCATAGGACCCAGAGTTCCTCAGCAGTTCAGTCCCAATCAGCAGCAGTAGTCGTAGCAGTGAGTCTTCTTCTTTTGAGGACGAATCTCAGTTTACTATTATGGCATCAGACTTTGTTTATATTTTCATTAGACGGAGTTAGTTAGGGACATGCCCCATCAACTCCACAGTTCAGAGAGTTTAGAGGCTTTTCAGACAAATGTATTAGTATTCAGTTTTCAGTTTTGAGTATGTATAGATGTGTTGAACCTTATGGCTAGTTTACGTATTTATTTCAAATATTAAGTAGTTTACAGGTATAGATATAAGAGAAAGGGTTAGCTTGTGGTCCTTCGATGTCATAATTACCGTGTGACGTCTCAGGATGGGATCTCGGGTTGTTACATTGACCTCCTGTCCTGCTTACCCAAGAACCTCCTCGATATCCTAGAAACAACCCCTATGACCATGATACTAACCTCTAGCTATAGGATGGACTACTCTAATAGGGGGAACACTATGATATGAAATAATAATTGCCCCATGACTAGGCAAATCATATGATAGTCACCCCTTTCTCATTGCTATTGACCAGGGAGTCCACAAGTAAAATAGGAAACATGAGTTCAACCAAAACCAAAAGATCCAACTGACCTGGAGTAACCACCACAATAGCAATAACGAGAAGATGAATCTCTTGAAGACTGACCACTTCCCTAACCAGGGTGATCTCTGGCACTAGACTGACCTCCGTTAGTAATTTAAAGTACTACCTAAATAGGTCGACTAGATTGACTCTGATACTTATAGGATGGACGCGAAGGATACTTACTCTGAGAACCACTATCTCTGGGTTAATAACTATGATGGCTCCTACTGAACCCGCCTTAAAACTTAGGCCTCTTATCATGGCCTTTATGACCCTCATAATGCATCTCCTTCATCACCTTAGCAAGATACAAAACCTCAGCAAAAGTACTACCCACAAAAACTAAATTCTAAGTAGCGATACGAATAAGAAGTCTCAACCCTCTAACAAAATAGAAAAATCATTCATACTCGGTAATCAAAATAGAAGTTACATGCCTAGACAACTCATAAAATGAGCCTCATACTCTGAAGCTATCATAAAGACCTACTACAATCTCGAGAACTGATCCCTCAAATGATTTCTAAGGCTTCAAGGCATATATTTCTCCAAAAAAATCTCAAAGAATTAAGTCCATGAAAAGGGATAAGATCTAGCTATTCTAGAATCCATATAACTTCTCTAACAATGACGAGCAGACAAGTCCTACTGGAATATGGTGTAATCCACACCACGAGTCTCAACAGGTACCAAACTATGAAGACTATCTTCATAAGCAATCAGAAGTTCATATGCATCCTCACCTTGAGCACCAGAAAACTAAGGAGGATCCAATCTTAAGAATCTTCCTAAAATTTTCTACTCCTCAGAATACATAGCTTGCTGTGCAACTACCAGCTAAGTAACTACCAACTGAGAAACCATCGGCGCATAAGGAACCTCTACTCTACGAGTTATAGCTATAGGCTATGCCCCTGCCTTAGTAACACTATGATCAGTACACTGTGCACCATCAGATGATATACCACCAACTAAACCCAAAATCTGAACCAAAACATCTCTAAGCAATAAAGACGGAATAAACCATGGTGAAGCCTATGCTAGTTCCTGGCCCACCCCTGGCTGGGGTAGAAGATCCTAGGCTTAAGAGTAGAAATAGGACTTGGGGAAGGTGGACTATCCTGGCCCCTAAATGGGGACACATCATGTGGCTGTCCATGATCTCTAGGTCTTCGACAAATAGCAGAAGGATCCCTAGACTTGGTCTTGGGACCCTCATCTAGTGTAGAGATAGAATATGTCCTGGCCATCTGCGAAAGAGTAAAGTCAAGGGAATACTTCTACAAACCAACTCAAACTCTTAGCATGATAGGAGTGAAAGAAGTGAATAACCCTTTAAAATGTCCCATAGACTCCCGAAGATAGGAAACAAATGTTATCATTCTAATCAGCATGACTCTACTTGACACTCGCTCTTGTACTAATAATACCAGTGAAACCTAGGTTCTTATACCAATTTGTCACAACCTGATTTACCAGTCGTAACAACATCTACTAAATCCTACTAGTAGGTAAGCCAAACCATAACTTGAAGCTAACACAATGGGTTAATTCGATAAGAAATTTCCCACATAGGCCAAATTCATGAAATATAAGTTATAAATATGCCAAGGGTTCTAGATAAAATAAATAGTCAATACATGATACCGATCCCACAGCCTGGTAGAGCTAGTATAAGAGCATCTAATAATATCAATACAACTCAGAAGTCTAGACTAGCCAACTATATCTACCTCGAAATAAAAGAATAAACATAAAGATAGAAGGTAATACGCGACAGACTCCAAGGGCCTATCCTATCTCCGAATATCAACACTACATGAACACAAATCAACAATGATAACAAATACTCGAATCTGCCCTAAAAAGGTACTAAAGTATAGTATGAGTACCAAAACAATGGGTACTCAGTAGGCATCATTGGCTGACTGAGATAAATCATGATATAAGTATGATAAAATCCAAGATAACAATAACTAAGTCAAGGTACAGAACTTAACCTGAATCACCTGCAACATTGCTGCACATAATAACTAAATAAACCAGAATAAAAATATGACATAAGGCATCAACATATGCAAATATCACCATGGAAAAACATATAAGAAATTCAGAATAATAGCGCATCATAAAGCATCATCACAAGCAAGCAAGCTACAAAATTGGCTCCCATATGCCAACTGGTGCAGAAAAGTAAAGAAATCATCACAACCTCCTATACGATCGGATAGTACACCCATGAGAAGAATAAAATAATCAACCAACTCAATGGTCATCTTTCATTATCATTTAACCATCATTCAACATTTATCATCAGTATGCCATTTACCAACATAATCACAACTCCTCAATATTAGAAAAAGTACTCGTATTCCATAAGATCATCATCATTTAACTATCTTAGCTTTAATATACACCAGTCACTATTTACTAGCTAACCATCTCTTAATACTAATCCATTTTACTACTAATCATCATATAACCTCTAATCATTATTCAATAACTATTTACCATATAGCTGCTAATTACTATTTATTAGGTAATAATTATTTCTCATTTAATATCATTTATTATCTAATCTGCATAATCCCCAATTATTAATTAGTCAGTATTAGTCACTTAAACAACATTCACTACTAATCATCAATTATCACTGATCCTCTATTATTACGAATACAACAACATACCCAAATTTAATATAAGTGAATATAAGCGTATAATTGCCATACATAGGGATATATAATTGCCATACATAGGGACATCCAGAATTGATTCGGTAGATGTACACATAGGCACATCAATATAATAATCCTCCGGCCTTACCGTGTATAAATGCATCATTATAATGTCCTTCAGCCTTGATAGGTATCAATATAGCATCACAATGTCCTCCAGACTTGCTGAGAATCAATATCATCATAGTTTCATTTGGTCTTGCTAGGTAGCATAATATCATTATAGTATCCTCCAGCCTAGCCATGTATCATCATATCATCATAATATCCTCTGACCTTATCGGGTATCATCATATCATCATAATATTCTGTGGTATTATAAGGTATTGATATATATATATATATATATATATAAAATCAGTCATACAACTAATAGATTAAGCAATCATATAATGAAGTATCATGATTTCAAGCATAATTAAGGTCAAAATTTCCTAATATAATCTCTAAGTATGTCTTCTCGCATCATTACATCATATTTTCCCAATATCATCAATAAGAAAGATATCTAACAAGATTACTAGCATAATTTCTTAACATGATCATAATCATAAATAATATCATGAGCAATGACTTATTGATAGCATATTCATTGGCTTATCATTGACATAAAAGATAGCTTATCATAAGCATGAGCAATAGTTAATCCATGGCATAGTCTATAGCTTATTCATAGCATAGTCTGTAACATATTTTATGGATTAGATAAAATCATAGTCAAGATTTCATTCAATAGTATATCCTATAGCTCAATCAATAGGCACAATAATAGCATAATTAATAGCTAGTTATAGGATTGACCAATAACTTACATATATGAAAAATTGTTAGGCATTACTTCTAATATCATTCATCATGATCAAAAAGTACCAAGGTTCCTTAATATTACATCCAAAATGGCATTCTCTAAGCATTTTATAAGTGCATAAGGTATTCACGAGAACTACCTCAATCTTTGATTAAGGTGGATCAAAAGCCCACATCTAAATCCCCAAAATACATTCTAAGTCACATTCTACCCTAGAATAGGCTAAGGTATCTAAATCCACTCTTAGATGTATAGAAAGCCACAGTTAGTCCTATGGTAAAAGTTCTTCTCAAGCATTATAACTAAGTCCAATATAACTAAGGAAACCTTTGATAGACTAAGCAACTATGGCCAAACTTACCCTAAGGATTATTAATTAGATCATGATACTTAATATTGAGAAATATAATCCATTCCCATGCTAAACATAAGTAATACGATCTATTTCACTAAGTTCAAGGCAATAATCTAAGTATTTAAACTCTACGATTTCAATTTTACCAAAATAATCCAATAGCCCAAGTCTTGAATTTCATCAATCTAACACCTAAAACCCATCTCAAATCCAAAAACATATCATAAGAATACTATGACATAGCTAAATCTAACAAGGAATAAACCTAGCCTATCTCGATGTTGAAGAAAGCTCAACAAACCACTAAACCTTTATGTTTCCTTTATGAGAAGCCTCCTCAAGATGCTATGCTATCAAAAATATATTCTACTTATCAATATAATGATATCGATACCCATATTGCACCATTATGCTTCGGATCCAAAAATTACTTTAAAAACCCCATTTGGGTTCCACTTTTGAAAATCACATTTCAGAAACCAACCCAACATAGTATTAAGCTCATGGAATCAAAACCCTTAATAATGGGTGAAAACCAAGCTAATTTAGGGCAAAAATCAAGACCTAAAGGTTTTGGGGTTTTGAGAATTAAGCCAAGAAATTTCACCAAGAAAGGAGTGAATTCTTACATTAAATCAGATTATAATCATGAAAATAGATGTTAATATAGCTTCCCATGCTCCCACAAGCTTTTATTTTAAGTTACCACACTATTCTAGCATCTAGATATCAAGGGGTAAGATGAAAAATGCCTAAAAATTATGAAAATAGGTATAATTTATATCCAATCCAGGACCTCGATAGTCACTATCGTGACCTACAGATGTGCGATTGCACTACTTGAACCTGTACACACTGATTATGATTGCAACAAGAATCGCCAATATCTCCTCCGTACGAGGAGTAGCGATTGTGGCCATGGATGGCTATCGCCGACACACCAGATAGTAGTTGGAAACTTGGAAGATTTCCAAGTTTCCGTCATGTCCTTAGAATTTTTTCAGAATCCCTTATATGTAAACAAACTGTGTAACTACACCAAATTTAATATTTCGGATGTGATGGTGCACTCAAACTTTTAATCCAAGGTCATTTCAACCAAATATGGGTCCCATACCAATATTTTTTTCTTAACTTTCTGACCAATAGGTTGGAATGAGCTTGGGTACCTCAGGACCCAAAAAAAAGGTCTAATGGTGCACTATAGAAATATAGCACTTTTGATGCTTAAAATAATGAAAATATGAAGGTTTCTTAGGTTATTTTATTAGATATGATATATTTTTGGTATGTTTAGTAAGAAAATAGTTTTTCAGTGCTATTCATGAAAAAGATGAAAAATAGAGTATTTGGCTGCCTACTTGATCAATTTTGAGTATTCATGACACTTTCCAAATGTATGTGACCAAAGAATATGATGAAATTTGAAGATTTGAAGCTTGGTCACAGGAGTTGGAAGGCCTAGCACTTACCTATGCCTACATATGGACCACATATAGCACATGTAGTCTGCATGAGACTAAGGTAAGTACTAGAATCTAAGATCCATAGGGTGAAAAAGCTAACAATGAGATTTTGACACTTACCTATGTCAACATGCGGACCACAGGTAGCACATGTAGACCCTATATGGGTAAGGTAAGTGCCAGAAGTCCAAAATACAGAGAGCAAAAAGTGTAGGAATTTTTTCTAGCACTTATACGTGTCTACATGCACCCAGCCTCATGCCGTATGTGGCACATCCGACCAAAGCGAGGCCATATATAGACATAGGTAAGTGGCCACCAACCCTTTTTTATCTTTCTTTTTGTTTAAGCTTTGATTTTAGGGTTTCCTCATGTACTACAAATACCCTTTATGTGTTTTTTAGAAGAAGTTACGCACTTTAGATACTTATAAACATATTTTGATCCAAGATTTAATTTTGGTCTTGGAATTCTCTTTTATTGATTTTAGCTGATTAATTCAGTTAAAGTTTTGGATTTTCTAGTAGTCATTATTGTAATTCATCTTATGCTTTCAATCATGAATGTTGTTGATCCTTTCATAAGCATGAGCAGCTAAACACCCTTAACTAGGGTTTTGGAAACCTTGGTGGAATGACAAAGTAGGGGAAGTGTGATTTTTATTCCAAACCGATACCCATGCATGCATTGTATTATCTTCACTTCAATAGTTATCTTAGCGGTTGCAAATGTTAGGATCCCGCCTAGATTATTGATACTTACTCCAAAAGAGGAGTTGTGACTTGGAAAAGATAACTACAACAATAAATTAAAGTTTAACTGTTCATCCACGCAATTAGGTATTATCTAAGTAAGATGGTTAGCTGTCATCTAATAACTAGAGACTCAAAAGGTAATAGTTAACTAGGATCTAGGATAAGGGTTAGTAAGGTGACATCCTGAGACTCAAATGGTAAAGAAAAAAATCTGTTAGCTAGTCCAAAGATGGTTAATGGTACATACATTCAAGGTATAGGGTTGGTTAAACAAATCATGATAAGTCTATGGAGTTGAGAAGCCATGGGGAACACAATCCTAGTGTTCACCTGTGACTGATTACAACCAAAGTTAATACTAGTTGCTTGTTCAATATTGCTACTCAAATCCCCCATTTATATTTCTAATTTTGCTTGTTGATTACAACAGTTGAGAGCCACTATTCTAAGTATTTACTTGGAATTCGACCCCAACCTTTATTGGGTTACTATATTTAACATCAACCATACAATCTTCAGAGTGAAGGTATAGCTTAGGCATTATCAAATTTTGATGCTGTTGCTAAGGAATACGGTGTTGAGTTATGAATTAAGGTTGTTGCAATTTTTGGGTCTTTTTATTTTTGTTCTTAATTAGGTATAAGTCAGTGGTGTATGCCTAGCACACGGAGTAAAGAAAAACCCTTACTCCCAGTGAATCTAAATCCAGAGAGGATCCTACAAACACCTAGTGGGATGATGGAACTGAATAATGATGATATTCCTGAAGGGGTTCATAATGATATGCCTCTTTCTTATCCTGAAGGAGTTTAGGAAATTATTGATAAATAGATGAGGGTACTTTTAGAACAAGTCACTAATAAGAGGAGGGTAGTAGAAGAAACTCAGTAGATAGTTAGGGAGGCAAAGCTAGATGAGTAGAGACAAGAAGCGGATCGCTGAGCAAAACTTAGTGGAAATTAGAAAAGAGTAAGAGGAGGCCGTTGTCAAGTGATCCCAGCATATCAATGTGTGCAGACATACGAGAATGATGAAGAGGATGTGGGGTATGTTGTGTCGTTGGAGACTGGAGCCATTATCCCTCCTATTTTACTCCAGTCATTAAGTTTGACATAACTAGCACAATGGTCTAACTCCAAAATTAAAAAGGTGTATTTACGGGTTGGCCTACAGATGATGCAAATATGCACTTTGTGAATTTTATTAGGATCTACAGTTTGTATACAAATCCATGGGAGAATCAGGAAGTACTAAGACTAAGGTTTCTCCCCTTATCAGTTAGAAAAGAAACATCTTTAAGGCTAGGGGAATTACAAACAGGATTGATCACTACATGGAATGAGTTATGTAGGCAATTTTTAAATTGGTTCTTTCCTCCATCCAGGATGTTCCATCTTGAGGATAAGATCTATAATTTTAGGCAACTGTAGTCATAATCTATGTATGAGTCATGGTTGAGGTTCAAGAAGAAAATGAGTATGGTGCCCAATCATCAAATATTAGGTACAAACCTATTGGAGATATTCTACAGAGCCTTAACCATCAGTTCCAGAGCTAAGGAAGACATCATCTCTGGAGGAGATTTTATGAGACTACGCTGGGAGACAACTTCATTGATCTTGATCAGATCTCACTCACTAATTGAAAGTGGAAAACTCAGGATGAGAGGGGATCTAACATGTATTCTATTGGTGCCTCTTTTGACCAAAAAGTAGCTGATGATACAGTAGCGCAAGAGATTGTGCTACTAATAACTGATATTGGGTTAATGATAAAGTAGTTTGCAGTAGCAAGTTCCAATAAAGTGAACATAGTAGGAGCACATAGTTCAACTTCCAAAGCTTATGAGTCAAAATTAAAGGAGGAAGCAAACTATCTATATCGTCAGTTAGTGTGTTTCCAAGCCCAAGGGCAAGAGAACCAAGGTTGAAACTATTATGACAGATATATAGATGGTAGTAGGGAGAAATATGGTTACTGGAGGAAGAATGATGATTACAGACAGAAGGGACACAAATACATTCCACCTGGCAGAAGAGATGTAGAGTTAAAAATGGAAGAGATGTTGACTAAGCTGTTAAAGGGTCAAGAAAATCATGAGAACAACCTTAAGGAAATTAAGGCTGATATTTCAGGGTTGACCCAAAAGGTTGAATCCCATGCCAGTACCATCAAGAAATTGGAGCACCAGGCAGATGTTAGCAACACTAAACTAGAGACAACCAGGTGCCTTTTTGAGCTATACTGTTCAAAATACAAAAAGTGATGGTCATAGTCTTGACATTACCACAAGGAGGGGTATGACTGGAACCCCCATTACCTGCTGTGGAAGCTCCAAGGCATGATGAAGTTGCTATTAATAAGACACCTATTATTGAGTTAGAAAAGGTAAAAGGTGGTGATGATAAAGTTGGTAAGGACAAAGGTGGGGGTCAGGTCGTCAAGCAAAAAATAAGAAAAATTCTAAGATCACCCCTAATAACGCTTAACTTACTCCATGATTTATGGGCAAGGCGGTCCTTGTCAATATAAACCTAATAAGAGTCAGGGTCGAATCCATGAGGAACAATGTAAATAGTGATCGAGTAAGTTTGAAATGAAAGTTGCTTGCTAACTTCAAACTTAGGATAAAAATATTTGGGGGTTTTGAACATTTTTGAAAATATCACAATTTTGGTCTTCTAGAAAACTAACTCGAGGCAAAGAATAATTAGAGTATAATTAATTAGGAACGAATCTTAGGGTTATTCTATTTTAGTTGTGAATTCATACATGGTTAATTAAAATTTATCCAAATTTATCTAGGAGTCATGGGTAGGCTAGATTTAAAGTATTAGCTTTAGTCTTTCAACAAAACACTAAATTTTACTCATGGATTCTTTTGAGTACCTCATGAGTATGCCAAACTTACCAATCCAAAACCTCAAATTAGCATCCCTATTTCTAGGATGATACCTATCAAGCTAGCTAAATCACATAACAACCTTATTTATAAGATAATGCCAAGGAAATAACTAGTATCGACTAGTTGTTCACAATTACTCATTACCCACATCCCTCTTTTAAGGATGATATGGGATCCAAGTCAATTTGGGATTTTCACCCATAATCTCAATTCAAACCTAGGGTAATAAAAAACCTACAACAAATAGCTAATTAGGTAGATAAATAAACAACACCTATGCACAAATCACAACCAATCCAAGCATAACCCTAACAGGAAGAACTAGATACTCATAAAGATGAAAAGTAAAGATATACTAAAATTCCACCAAATTGATCCATGAAAGATAAAGAGAATGCAAATCCAAACTTTAAATTTTAATAAATCTTTAATGGAAACTGCTAATCCTTCACTTAGGAATTACTCTAGTATCTTCTTAGCTTAAGAGTAGTACAATAGTGTTCCCCAAAGATGATAAATTGATGATAGGTAAAAAAGAGGTGAAAATGAGCTAAAATCCCTTTTTTAGCCCCAATTACACATTTTCCAAATATTATAAAAATGCCCTTGAAATTTTTCTACTCTACCGCGATCGCCATCTCTTGACTGAATTCATGACCCCACGATTATAGTAGTCATATCGTGATTGCCATTTGGTTGACTTGTTGAATGGTCGCAATCTCAACCCTCAGGCCGCGATCACGATAACTAAGGGTTGATTTCTAGTCCTGTAATTTAGATTTTGTTATTTTTGATCACATTTCTTCTCTTTCACCTATTCCTCAGTTAATTTTTATTAAGTTTCCTTTCTCATTTTCCATTTCAACATTTACCTACACAAATGAGCATTAAGTAAGAAATTTATGAAAAAGCATGATAATTAAGGCTTAAAAGGTGCTAGAGAGTTGGAAAATTTACCACTCATCAATACCCCCAAACATAAACTATTGCTTTTCCTCAAGCAACCAAGAACAATTCAATGAGATATGGTATTCAACTTAAATCCATGCAAAAGAAAGCTATACTAAAGGAATAAGCTAACAAAGCTCTATAAAGACTTTCAATACATGTCATGGAAACAAGTGAACAAAATTTTTCAATAAATACATCTTTATCAAGCAAGGATACAAGTTTGTATCAAGAGAACCTTTTAAATCAACAAAGCATCTTAAGAGGAGACATAAAATCATCAAATATTGTCTCAATATTCACAATGCAACTTACCTCACTTGTTTACCCAAATCGGTAGTAAAACATCACCCTCTACCCAAAAGTATCGATGCTGCTCACAAGAGAGAGTTATCTCCACACACATAAGACATTGAAATTTCTAAAGGAGCTCTAATAATGAAAGAATTCACACTCACTCTCACAAATAAATTCAAGAACAACGAGTAGAACCATAGGCTTGCCCTTTGTGTTTTTTTCCACTAATGTAGACTTACCTAGTTTGGAATTACTAAGGCTCTTGTGGGTAAAGATAAAGGTTTCAGGTGCAGGAAGGAATATATATGGATCACATAACTAAAAGACCTCCTTCAATGAAATCACTCAACCCTTTCTACCCTAAAATTTTCAAATTATCCACCTTATTCTCCTTTAAATCATTTCCCATATTTTCCAACCTTTTTAATTAGCATTTACCAAATAATTTATAGCCATCATTTTTCTTTCTTCATTTCTTTGACTTTTTTGAGAGACTTTCTAACTTTAAGCCCTTCTTAGCCACTCATTCATCCAATTTCTCTTCAAGTTCTAAGGGCTAAGTTATTCAACTTTATCATCAAGCACATCTTTTGTATTTTAAGAACATGATTTGACCACCTTACCTGTACCTTTCTTGTCTCATCATAGAATATTATATTATCCCCCAAACTTGGAGTTTAAACCACCCTTATATTATTCCCCCAACTATACAATCCCCCCAACATATGCTTTTGCCTATATTTCAATACTTTGAATCATGCAATGCATATACGAAGGTTAAGTGCCAAAAAAGAGATTTAAAAAGGGCTTTGGTGTTTTAGCAAGGTTATCATTACAAAAGAAAGAGAAATGGGTCAAAATGCTCAAAGGGGTTAACTAGGAAAAAATATTAAGGTAGAAATTTGGATATGTAACGGGTCAAAAATACCCCCGCGGCATCCTCCAAACCAAGGTTGTCTAGGATTTTGATTTGAATACACTTGGGGAAAGTTCTAGACTACACTTATGTACAAGAATTATTCAAAAACCTCACCACATATGGCATTATACTCATAGACCAAAAAGTTAATCTCCCAACTAATTTGAGCAATTTTAGAGTAATAAGTTACTTCGACTCAAGGACTCATCCTTGTAAAGAGAGAAACAAAAATTGAATTTAATGATTTTACTCAAAAGAAAGCTCAAAAACATCCTTGATCCTTTTTCAAAAAGAAAATTATATTTTTTTGTTTTTTCTCAAAATTCTTTCATTTCTTGCTAATGACAATTTGAAAGTATTTCTTAGCTTTTGCCTCTTTCAAAACAGTTACATAAAAACTTAGGTGAATGAAAGGAAATATTATCATTATACTTGATGGGATTCGTTCCTCACAACTTCCCATATCTCCCATTTTTCTCACAAACACTCATGGCACCAATAGAAACACAAACGACCCTATACCCTCAAGAATGACATCACTCACTCTATCATAGGGTAAGGCAAATATTTATGTCTCCCGGGTTACTTAGACTTCACCCGGGGATGCTATGATAAGCACATTAATCGATCAAACCATGGACGGAACATTCGTCAACAAGTTCAACCAAAAACCATTGGTTATCAAACATTTACAACCAATTGGACTCAAAACTATGCTCTAAAACTGATCACATAACTCCCCAAGAAAGTTCAAATTAACCTTTACAAACATATAAGGCATTCCTCTCTTATTGATAGTTTAACAAACACGTGGTGCGTATGAAAGGTAAGAGCTTGAAAAAAAGAATAATAACATATGTGAACAAACTCAATGCACCAAATCATCACCAAAAGCATTATTTTTAATCATACTAATCCATCTAAATCACCCACTATTCAATTAAGCAAACAAACTACAAGTAGGTGTTTTGTCAAACACATGGTGTGCACTAGAGTATGGAAGCAAGAATTTTGTAGTTGAGCATTTGCTACAAGGCACACATTCAAAAAATTTTCATCCCAAAAACCACATTAAACCAAATTAAGCTCAAATGAATGAAATCTAAACCAAAACAAATTATGGAATGTGATCATCATCTGTATTTTAAGGAGAATTTCACAAAAGATCATACCTTGTAAGCTTATTTAAGAGAGGAAAAATGATAAAATAAAAGTCCAATATACTTATACAGGGTTTCATTCTTGAATACCCTTTCCAACTTATGCTATCACCTATAAACAACCAAAAACAAGCTAACAATTGAATCAAAAATATTAGAAAACATCAAGAAAAATTCCTTCAGTTGTCTCCTAAGAAATGCCTTAGTTAAAGTCTTAGTTTTCAAAGTATAATCTCAAAAAGTTACCTTAGAGGCTCAAAAATTAGTTGGGAGTCAATAATTAGAGCTAATATTGACTTGGAAACACTAAAGTGATCATTTCCCCATCATAATCTTAAATGTTTTTAGCTTGATTCCTGTTTAATTTATAGTTAAATTCTTGATTTTATTGTTTATGGTTAGGGTTATTTTGGGTTGATTAAGGAGTTTATAGTGCTCAAAATTTGAGCACAAGCTCAAGGCATCCCAAGGGTAATCGTTGTGGATTCAACTTTAGGATTCTGCAGGTAGGGTGCAAAGGAATTTTAGCTCAATTTTTGACCTGGAGAATAAATTTGCAAAAGGGTATCATTTTTTTAGTCTTGATGCCTAGAATGTGATTTTTATAGAATAACAATGGTCGGAGTCATCTCTAAAGTGAAAATCTCTATTATAGATAATTTTTGCATACTTTTGGTGGTGTCTATGTTGTCTAGACTTACCCTTCTTCAAGACTTTGCTTGATTATGGTATTAGTGTGATATTTTGCTAGTTATAGGTAGGTTCTTATGGTCTAGTGTAATGCCCCAAATCTGGTACCCAGAGCGCTACACAGTACTCATGACCTTGAAAGACCACAAACTTACCCATGATTGATATCTGTACCTATATACTGCATGATATATTATAAAAATGTGGAAATAAAGGCTGAAAAGACATAAGGTTCAAAACTGAGACAGGATAGCTAATTAAACGTAACATGTAGATGGGGTATGAAATACCCAAAACAACTGAAATAAACTAACTAAAAATATTGTAGTTTGAAAAGCCTCTAACTGACTGAACTGTCTGAATAAGGAGTTTATGGGATATGTCCCCAACTAACTCCAACTAATAAATTAATTAATAATATAATAAAGTAATGTTCATGTCCTTGAAGGATGAGGACTCACTGCGAACTCTGACGGCTGAGACTGGAATGCTATTGATGCTCTGAAGCTCATGCTTCTGAACCTATAGTATAAAACACCATAGCACAAATGCTTTAGTACGTTTGAATGTAATGGTATGCAAGTGAGGTAGGATGAATGAAAAAGGGTTCACATGCATAAACTATACTAATTGACTGCATAACATGAATGTAGGAATACATGCATGAATATCTAATAACTATAACTGAGTTTGTGATAACCTGATTACTGAGTCTGAGTACTGATAAGATGAGATACTGATATCTGTATAACTGAAATAACTTATATTAAGCGATTGTATCTGATAGACTAGGTTCTGATAGAACTAGCTGAGTTCTGTACTATTCTAAGTTGAATGTATCTGGCAATCATGAATCCTGTAGAACTATTTAAGTTCTATTACTGAGAATGAATGGTTGTATCTAGTAGTCCTAATTATATACTGAAACTATAGGAAGTAGTCATCTAACCGACATGCCCCAAATAACACAATATAGCTGAGTTGGGGTCCAATCTGTAACCCCAACTGGAAATGTGTCAATACCGCACCACTGGTAAGGACAATCTGTGAGTAACCCTCATATAACAAGTGACTCTAGTGAGAATAATGGGAACACTTATATTACAGGTTAAGCCACCTCATCTACCCTCATATAACACGCTATGATGTCTCAATCACGGTGGCTATGTAGTTCTGGAATGCAAGGATTGCTTCTAAGAATTACACCCTCATATAACAGGTGGGTTCCCATCCTTGGGTTCGCTCGGTGCTAATTTCTACTCCAATCTAAATAGATATGAACATGATTAACTAAACTGAACAGACTGAGTTAACTGAGTTCTGTTGACTAACAAAATACTACTGAGATTACCAAATTTTGGAGGTTTCTAAGATTACTGAGTTTACTGAGTTTTTCTGAGTCACACGACTAAATGAATTTCTATGAACATGGCTTGACTCGACTGAGAGTATCTTGAAAATATGAAACTAATTCTAGGCACACAGTTAAATATTTAGGTATAAGTACCCCCAGGACACGATAGAAAGAAACTAACAAAGCCTGACTTTCTTGAATACATGACCAACTTTACAATCCATAATATAATAAGTTGGAGATTTCATGAAGTAGAAGTTCTAAAGCACCACAATGGCCACACATATATGCATAACTCATTGACTAAGACATTTCATCAAACACTTGACATATATAAACTTGTACATAAATAGGGATTTCATATTATCATACTAGTATGACACTTTTCCTTCACATAGGCATTTAATAGAACATATGGGGAGCATGCTTTGGTTATACAATCATCAACGCATCTAATAATCATGGATACATCAATCAATATGTAAATTTAAGGGTTTATCATGATTACTATGCAAATCACCACATCCTAGGATCAATCATTAGAATATGTAATTTCAAACATGAATCAAAACCCTACAACATCATGAACATAAATGTCAATTCAATTTAAATCATGAACATTCATAAATACACAATTCTTGAATTTTGAAAAGAGATTCTTGAGCTTCATGGGTGAATGGGACCCATGAATCAACATTTGACATACCTTTATTATGAGTTTCTTGAAGTTCTTGGACTTGAAAAACTTGGAATCTATTAGTTTCTTAAAGAAGGATTTGGATCTTGTTTCTTGGGGATTAATCTTTGAGAGAAACCCTAATTGGATGTTGTGAATAAATAATGAAGTTATGAGCTATTGTCTGGTATAACTAGGGGTTAAAACGGATGGAAAAAGACCCAAATACCATTTTAAAAATGGCTTTAAATTGCTAAACGGGATCTGCAATGGCTCGTGCGATGGTCTATCGCTGGCTCAATGGTTTGTTGTTCTGACCGTCGAACCTGGGCCAGAATAGGGACTCACTGCCTTAGTAGCGACAGCTGGGGCAGCGGTCTTTCACAAGTTTGACGGTCCATCAACCTGTCTGTTGCACCTTAGCCAGAAGACTGACTTACTCCCTAGCTGCAACGGTCTACGCGGTGGTCCATCAACCTGCCTATCACACCTGGGCGATTCTGACAGCTCTCGATAAAATGTCCATAACTTTTTACTCCGATACCGAATTTGAACAAAATTGTTATCATTGAAAAGATAATTCAATTTTCCACTAAAAAATTGAAAATATAAACAATTCCACATGTACAAAATGGATTCATCTTTCAAGGTAAGTTTCTAACATTCTTAAGATAATTTCAAGTCAGGTAGAAGTACGGGATATTACAATATCTCCCCCTTGAGAACATTTATCCTCAAATGAGATTGAGTGATAGGGGAGAAGATAAACTAATGTACATACTGAACATGAACAACTGGAACATGATATCATGACTGATATGACTGATAACTGAATATATCATACCGAACATGCATATCTGATGCATGTGTAACTGATTCATGTATGCATGACTGAGTGTTCTGATGAACTAAGGTTCTCACAATGATAATGCATATCTGATGCATTATTATATAATTGAACTGACATATGAATACATGAATGGATATGCAATGCCATTTCCTACCAAGTTGTAATGGAATTCTGAACATGAAATAGATACCAAGCTTGTCACTGAAACTTGAACATGAAATTAAAAATCTTAAGAAGAACTGTTACCTTGAGCTAGATCTAAGTTTTTGAATAAGAAGTGAGGATACTTGGTATACATGTCTGCTTCTTCTTCCCAAGTAGCTCCCTCAATGGACTGATTTTGCCAAAGAACTTTGACTAGAGGGACTTCTTTGTTTCTCAGTCTACGAGTCTAGTAGTCAAGAATTTCAACTAAAATCTCTTTATAAGAGAGGCTGTTCTGAACATCTATGCTCTGAATAGGGACAACAACTACTGGGTCACCTATGCACTTCTTGAGAAAAGACACATGGAAGACAGGATGAACTAAGGCTAGATCTAAAGTCAATTTGATCTCATAAGATACCTTGCCGAAGTGACTAAGAATTATGAAGGGACCGATATATCATAGGCTGAGCTTTCCCTTCTTGCCAAATCTCTTCACTCCCTTTATGGGAGAGATCTTTAGATAGACATAATCACCAATCTCAAACTCGAGATCCTTTCTGCGCTCATCTGCATAAGACTTTTGCTGACTCTGAGCAGCCCGGAGTCTTTCTCTGATCAACTGGACTTTCTCTAAAGGGTCGAATACTAATTCAGGCCCTATAACTGAGGGCTCACTAACTTTGAACCAACCAATTGGATATCTACACCTCCTACCATAGAGAGCTTCGAATGGAGCCATCTGAATACTGGAATAATAGCTGTTGTTGTATGTAAACTCAATAAAAGGAAAGTAGTCATCTCAAGTACCCTTGAAATCAATTGCACACGCCCTTATCATATCTTCTAAAGTCTGAATGGTCTTTTCTGCTAGACAATCTGTATGAGGATGAAAGGCTGTAGTAAGATGAACTTGGGTACCAAGACCCTTTTGGAATGCTTTCTAAAAATAAGAGGTGAACTGGATACCTTTGTCTGAGATAATAGCTAATGGAACACCGTGTAATCTGACCAACTCTCTTATGTAGAGTTTGGCGTAATCCTTGGCTAAATAAGAGGTATGGATTGGAAGGAAATGAGCTGATTTGGTCATCTTATCTATAATGACCCAAACTGAATCATGCTGGCCACGAGTATGGGGAAAACCTATCACGAAATACATGTTCACTTCTTCCCACTTCCAAGTAGGAATACTGAACTCCTGCATGGACCCACTAGGTTTTTGATGCTCTATCTTAACATGCTGACATATAGATCACTTAGCCACAAATTCTACAACATCTCTCTTCATCCCACTCCACCAATAGATTTTTCATAAGTTATGGTACATCTTTGTGCCTCCTGGATGAATAGAGTAGCACGCACCATGCGCTTCTGTAAGAATTTGCTGCCTTAAGTCATCTACACTTGGAACACATAGAAAACCCTGACAACGCAGAACACCATCTCCCTCTTAGGAAAAAACCTCTACTTTATGATTCTAGACTGACTCTTTCAACTTAACTAAACTGGGATCTCTATCTTGCTTTTCTTTCACCTCAGAAACTAGAGATGATTCTAAACTACTCTAAACCCATATGTCACCCTCCTCTAAATCGAATAGGCAAATGCCTAGTCTGGCAAGATGATGGATTTCCCTAAGCTAACTTCTTCTTACTGTCCTCAACATAAGCAACACTACCCATAGATAGTCTACTAAGAGCGTCGGCCACTATATTGGCCTTGCCTAGATAATAAAGAACACTCATATCGTAATCTTTCAAGAGCTCTAAACACCTTCTCTTTCTGAGAAAAGACATACTGAAGGCTCTTATGTTCTGTGAACACATCCACATAAACTCCGTATAGATAATTCCAAATATTTAAGGCAAATACTATGATTGCTAACTCAAGATCATGAGTAGGATAATTCTTCTTGTGGGGTTTAAGCTGTCTAGAGGCATAGGCTATGACCTTACCATGATGCATGAGGACACAACCCAAACCTACTCTGGATGCACGATAATACTCTACGAACCCATCTAGACCATCTGGAAGAGCTAAGACTGGAGCTGAGGTGATTCGAGTCTTCAACTCCTAAAAACTCTTCTCGCAAGGATCTGACCACTGAAACTTGACTTTCTTCTGAGTCAATAAGGACATAGGGGATGCAATAGAAGAAAATCCCTCAACAAACCATGTGTAATAGCCAGCCAAACCCAAGAAACTCCTGATACCTGATGGAGAGACAAGTTTCGGCCAATTTCTTACTGCTTTGGTCTTTTGAGGATCAACCCTAATTCCATCACCGAAAATGATACGACTAAGGAATGCTACTGACCTTAGCCAAATTTGCACTTACTGAATTTGGGGAATATTAGATGATCTCTAAGAGTCTAAAGTATGATTTTGAGATGGTCTACATGATCACGCTCACTGCGGGAATATACCAGAATATTATCTATGAAGACTATGATGAACATGTCCAAGTACTGCTTAAACACCCAGTTCATCAAGTCCATGAAAGCTGCTAGGGCATTAGAAAAACCAAAGGACATGACTAGGAATTCAAAGTGACCATACCAAGTATGAAAGGCTATTTTCAGAATGTCACATTCTCTGAATCTGAGCTGATGATAGCCTGATCTGAGGTCTATCTTAGAGAAATAATTGCCACCCTGAAGTTGGTTAAATAAGTCATCGATTCTGGGAAGAGAATACTTGTTCTTGATTGTGACTTTATTGAGCTGATGGTAATCAATGCACATTCTAAGGGAACCATCTTTCTTGCGCACAAATAAGATAGGTGAGCCCCATGGGGACACGCTAGGTCTGATGAATCCCTTATCTAGGAGATCCTTCAACTACTCTTTCAATTCTCTGAGTTCTGTTGGTGCCATTTTGTATGGCGGAATAGATATAGGCTGAGTATCTGGAAGAAGATCAATGGCAATTTCTATTTCCCATTCGGGAGGAATTCCTAGAAGATCTTCGAGAAAGACATCTAAATATTCATTTATGACTGGGACTGAATCAAGATTGGGAGTCTCAGAACAAGTGTCCTTAAATCAAATAAAATGATAGACACATCCCTTAGATATCATTTTCCTTGTCTGAAGGTAGGAAACAAGCTGACCTCTGAAAGCTGAAGTGCTACTCCTCAACTTTAGAACAAGTTAATTTGGAAACTGGAACTAGACTATTCTATTTCTACAGTCGATTATGGCATAGCAAGAATGATGCCAATCTATGTCGAGAATGACATCAAAATCAGTCATTTGTAATTTGACTAAGTTTGCTGAAATGATTTTCTAAAATATCATAATTGGATAGTTCTTGTATACCCACTGGGCTATGATAGTTTTACCCACTAGGGTAGATACTAAAAAGGGCTCTACTAGAATTTCAGGACTGACTCTAAAATCAACTGCTATACAGGGAGTAACAAAAGACAAAGAAGCTCCTGGATCTAACAAAGCATAAACATGCACATAAAGATCTGTAATGTACCAGTAACCACATCAGGAGAATTGTCCTGATCCTATCTAGACTGGAGAGCATAAAGTCTATTTTGGCGTTGCCCACTAGTAGTACTGGAAGTGGCACCCTGCTAATTCGAGTGACCAGACTAAGCTGGGGAACGATTATGCTGACCCTGATATCCCGGGTAGAGACAATCTCTAACTCTGTGGCCTGACCTGCCACATCCAAACCAATCATCACTACTAGCTCTGCAAGTACCCTGATGGTGCTTACCACATATCTAACAAAGAGAATGGGTGCAGGCACTGATAATACTACCCAAAAACTTAAAGACTAGCGCCTTATCTCTATTACCATCCTTCAACTTAGGAGTTAGAGCACTGGCTGAGAAAGGAGATGGAACAGATGACTTAGGATAAAAATGAGAATGGTTTGCTCCCTCTGACTTAGGCTAAGCAAAGCTGAAACTACCTATCCTTGCTCTCTTATTCTGCTTCTCCCCTATCTTAATCTTTTGCTCCTCTATCTGCTGAGCATGAGTCATAAGCCTGGCTATATTTATGTCAATATTCAACATCACGGACCTACACTCATTGACCACACTATCATTCACCCCAGAAATAAGCTTACTCATCTTAGCCCTACTATTTGCAACCACATGAGGAGCATATTGGCTAATTGAGTAAACTTAAGAGAATACTCTTTCACTATCATGTTGCCCTTCCTGAGGCTGATAAATTCTAACACTCTAGTTTCTCTCAGCTCTAGGGGAAAGAATCTATCTAAGAATGCAATAGCAAACTCCTACCACTTAATAGGTCCTACATCTATAGTCCTCTCTAACTTTCACTATTTGTACTAAGTATGAGTAATATCCTATAACTGATATGCATCTAGCTCTGCACTCTTACTAGAAGTAACCCCCATGATATTTGTAACCTTCTGAACTTGATCGAGAAATTTCTAAGGGTCCTCATCTGACTTAGACCTAAAAAAGGATAGAGGATTCATTCGAGTGAAGTCCCAAATCCTGGCTACAACTGAATTGGCCACTGGGTTGACCGGAATGACAGCTGGTCATTTATTCTGGGTAGCAACTAAATTAGCAAGAGTAGTGAATACAAATCTGAACTCTGCATAAGTGACATATTCACCCAAAGGATCTTTGGGCTGAGGGGCTGACTAATTTCTAGTTCTCTTCTTAGGAGGCATGTTCTATAAATGGAAGAGAAAGGGATTAAATTGAGGGATTAACCTGAGATTACGCTCACTGGTATGGTATGAATAGTAAAAGATGGAAAACTGTTCCTAAAACATCTCAAAGCCTCCTGTACATAAATGTGGTGCATAACACACCCATGTACAAGACTCTTCTAGATACAACTTTCAGACTTCCTAGGACACTATTGAACCTTATGCTCTGATACCAAGTTTGTAACGCCCCAAATCTAGTATCCGAAGTGCTACACAGTTCTTATGACCCCGAAGGATCATAAGCTAACCCATGACTGATATTTGTACCTATATACTGCATGATATATTGTATAAATGCAGAAATAAAGGCTGAAAGGCCATAAGGTTAAAAACTGAGACATGATAGCTGATAAAACATAACATCTGGATGGGGTATGAAATACCCAAAAAAATTGAAATAAACTATCTGAACATACTATAGTCTAAAGTGCCTCTAACTGACTAAACTATCTGAATAAGGAGTTAATGGGACATGTCCCCAACTAACTCCAACTAAAAAATTAATTAATGAGATAATAAAGTAATGGTGATGTCCTCGAAGGATGAGGACTTATTGCTAACTCTGATGGCTAAGACTGGAATGCTACTTATAATTTGGAGCTCGTGCTTCTGACCCTAAGGTATAAAAAACCATAGTGCAAATATGTCAGTACGTTTAAATATACTAGTATGCATGTGAGGTAGGTTGAATGCAAAAGGGTTCACATGCATGAACTATACTAACTGACTACATAACATGAACGTGAGAATACATGCATGACTATATATTAACTATAACTGAGTTTGTGATAACATGATTATTGAGTCTAAGTACTAATAACATAAGATACTGATAGCTGTATAACTAAAATAATTGATACTAAGAGACTATATCTGAGAGACTAGGTTTTGACGGAATTAGATGAGTTTCATACTATTCTAAGCTGACTATATCTGATAGTCCTAAATCTGGTAGAACTATCCAAGTTCTATTACTGAGATTGAATGACTGTATATGACAGTCCCGATTCTATAATGAAACTATGGGATGTAGTCATCTAACTGACATTCCCTAAATAGCGAAATATAGCTGAGTTAGGGTCCAATCTGTAACCTCAATTGGAAGGGTGTCAATACCGCACCACTAGTAAGGAAAATCTGTGAGTAACCCTCATATAATAGGTGAATCTAGTGAGAATAATGGGAACCCTCATATAACAGGTTAAGCCACCTCATCTACCCTCATATAATAGGCTATGATGTCTTAACCTACGGTGGCTATGTAGTTCTGGAATGCAAGGATTGCTTCTAAGAATCACACCCTCATATAACAGGTGGGTTCCCATCCTTGGATTTGCTTAGTGCTAATTTCTACTCCCATCTAAATAGACACTGAACATGAGTAACTGAACTGACTGGATTTAGTTAACTGAGTTCCATTGACTGACGGAATACTAGTGAGACTACTGAATTTTTGAGGTTTCTAAGATTACTGAGTTTACTGAGTTTTCCTAAGTCACACGACTGACTGAATTTTTATGAACATGGCTTGACTGAGAGTATCTTTAAAACATGACACTAATTCTAGGGACAAATATAAATTTTTGGGTATAAGTACCCCCAGGACTCGATAAAATAAAACTAACAAAGCATGACTTTCTTAAATACATGATCAACATCACAATCCATAATACAATAAGTTGGAGAGATCTCATGAAGTAGAAGTTCTAAAGCACCACAATAGCCACACATATATCCATAACTTATTGACTAAGATATTTCATCAAACAATTGACATGCATAAACTTGTACATAATGGGGATTTCATATTATCATACTAGTAAGGCGGTTTTCCTTCACATAAGCATTTAGTCAAACACATGGGGAGCAAGCTTTAGTTATACAATTATCAACACATCTAATAATCATGGATACATCAATCAACGTGTAAATTTAAAGGTTTATCATGATTACTGTGCAAATCATCACATCCTAGGGTCAATCATTGGAATATGTAATTTCAAACATGAATCAAAACCCCACAACATCATGAACATGAATTTCAATTCAATTTAAATCATGAACATTCATAACACAAATCTTGGATTTTGAAAAGACATTCTTGAGCTTCATGTGTGAAAGGGTCCTATGAATCAACATATGACATAACTTGATTGTAAGTTTCTTGAAGTTCTTGGACTTGAAGAACTTGGAATCTCTTAGTTTTTTGAAGAAGGATTTGGATCTTGTTTCTTAGGGATTAATCTTTGAGAGAAACCCTAATTGGATATTGTGAATAAATAATAAAGTTATGAGCTATTAATTGGTATAATTAAGGGTTAAAAAGGGTGGAAAAATACCCAAATATCCTTTTAAAAATGGATTTAAATTGCTGAACAGGATCTGTGATGGCTCATATGATGGTCCGTCGCTGGCTCGACTGTCCATCTTTCTGAACATCGCACCTGGACCAAAATAGGGACTCACTACCTTAGTAGCAATATCTTGGGCGATGGTCCATCGCAATTTTGATGGTCCATAAAACTATCCACTACACCTTAGCCAAAAGACTGACTTACTGCCTTAGCTACGATGGTCTAGGTAACGGTCCATCTCTAGATCGATGGTCCGTCAACCTGCCCGTGGAACCTGGGAAATTTTGATAGCTCTCGATAAAATATCCTTAAATTTTTAATCCAATATCGGATTTGGATGAAATTTGTATCATTGGAAAGTTTATTCAATTTCCCACTCAATAAAAAGTGCAAATCTTAAAAATTTCACTTGTACAAAATGGATTCATCTTTCAAAGTTAGTTTCTAACGTTCTTGGGATGATTTTAATATAGGTAGAAGTAAGGGGTATTACATTTAGATAATTTTTTAGTGATTCCTAATTTTCTTTGTAAATAGAGATTTTTAGGGCATATTTCAGCTCTATTTTCCCTTAAGTTAGTGTTTGCTTGTCTTTTAGCATGCTCCTTAGCTGAAATAGTGCCTTAAGGAAGGATTGAAAATCCTTAGCCTATGTTCGAGTAGGTTCTTGCCTTAGATTGGATTTTTTAGATAGGCTACTTTATTATAGTGCCTATTTTTAATTAAATGATGACTTAATTGCTTCTTTAGGCTGATGTTTGGGATTGGATTGAATTAGTTGGTATAATAGGTTACTTAGCTTTGTTATCCTTCACATGTTAGTGTTTTTAACCTTGAATTACAACTTTGGATTTAATGACTAAAATCTAGGCCTCTATTAATGTAATGAACCTTCTAAACTAGGAAAAATAACTTGATGGAAATGAAATGGATTATGAATCTGGGTTATTGCTATGTGTTGCTTTTTATCAATTTTGGTTTGAGTCTGACCCCTGGTTTAATAATTATATTTTGTTATTTCTTATTCGAGTCTAGTACTTGGTATACTGGTTAGTATTTATTCCAGTTTGAGTCTCACATTTATTATTATTATTATTATTATTATTATTATTTATCCTAACCCATTATGGTTATGTCTAGAGGAGGATTATACGATACCCATATAACAACTGTCTCACTTTTATTTTCTTGTAATTATAGTTAGCTTTATGCTAGTACTACACTTTATCTATGTCCACCATGCTTGTGGGGCACGGTTGGGTTTTATGGTAGAACTCAATTATACCTAATTAAAGATGTATGTGGTTTTTATGCAATATATTTACCCAATTCAATGAGTCAGAGTTGATACCACAAGGAATGAACACAAAAGGTTCACCTTAGAGTGTAGTAAGTCACTAAATATTTGCGCATATAATTAAAGATGTATTAAAAGTAAATTGGTGATGCTGAAATCAACTTTGACCATTTTAGAATATAGCTATCAAAATAGAATACTTGCATAAATTGAACAAAAGAGTTGTAAGCGATAGTAGAATCAATAGGGGTGTGTTGGCTTGATAGTTGATAGCATGTATGAGTGGTTCGCCTTTGATTCAATAAGCATAAGTTATGGGTATACTATGTTTTAGATATTAGTGACAATATTTTTGTATATCACCAAATTTAATATGGGTTTCTTTGAAACACCCATATGTTACCTTATCAACCTACCCAAAACCTTAGTTTAGTTTGTTTGTTTCTAGTACTACATATTAAATAGGGACTACTCAAATAATTTTCAACTAAATCTCTTCCTCTAGTTTTCTCTTTCAATTACAACAAGGGATCTAAGGTTGCATAAAGTTTGAAACCTCAATCTTTAGTTGAAACATAGAGATTTAGTCAAACCCATAATTTATAGGTCAAATTAAAAACAAATAGACAATACCCGGACACAAATCAACCATCATCAATCGCACAACCCTAAGTTTTAGAGGTTTAGCTATGAATAATAAATATAAAAGAACTTTACCATTACTCTCATCAAGAGCTTCCATATATTTAAATATTCAATATCAAATCTAAATATCCAAGATTGAAAGTAAGATGAATACAAATCCCAATCTAGGGGTTCAGTTAAATTTTTTAGGTATCAAGTTTTGTAAAGTATGAATAATAATTCTCCAATTCTGAAAAAGATTCTATTTATATGACCTTGAAAATAGGAACAAAATAATTACAAAGTTTCCATAAAAGTACATTGTGCATGTATTATTAGGATCACATAACTCTTGCTCGGTGCACACTTTTAGCTTGCCAAGATGCACAATCTTACTTTTCAGTCTTTGATCCTTCTGGAGTTCTATTGACTTTTATGTCTTTATGTGGTGATTTCATAGCTATCATGTGATACACATAAATAAACCCTACGTTCACACAATCATCATTAGATAATTCATTAGAATCTGTGTCTTTCTGTGATCTTCTTTCCTAATTTGTGTCTAGCACTCACCTTTTGAGATATACACTTGGCTTGTGTGATTCCATATTTTATTCTTGTAAATCTAGTAATAATCACATCTTTTCATCCTTTGTAGGCTCTTCAGCCTTATTACCTACATGCTACCAAAAAAATATAAGAGTTGATTCAAATTGAACATTGAGGACATATCTTAGTATCAATTGTACACATAATGAGTCATAAGTTGTTAACTCAGTAATACATCAAACTTAAACTTTCACTTGTCCTCAAGTAAACCAAAATAGGGATGTTTATTTATTCAATTTGAAGGCTCACTCTCACTTGATGGCCTAAGGTCAATTCTCCAACATAAAAACACTTTTTTGTTAGTGGTAGACCAACTAGGAAAGTTTTAGATGGACTCATAAAACAACATCAAATCAAAACCTCACTACTCATGACACTCAATCACATACTTGAAGCGATTAATGTACCATATTCATAGCACATATCATGAGGTATTCACAAAAATGAGTACCTAACAACTTTAACTCAACCAAATAAGAGTTTTTTTTTTAAAATAGGAATATTTTGAAAAGTGGACATTCACAAACCAAATTTCATATTTTTATAGTTATGCATATGAAAGATCTCCACAAAAGTACTCTTTGAGATAAGGTGTTCTATCTTGAATAATAGAATACCTAAGCCTATCACCATTATAAGCCAAATAAATTAATCTAATAATAAGGTAAAGCATAATAAAGCAATAAAATAACTAGAAGTAATATCAAAACACATAATTCCATCGCACAAGCACAAGAATAGTATAAGTGTCTCAATAATATTCACCAAAATCAAAATCCAAATGAATACCCGCACCCCAATAAAAGTAGTATGCATTGTCCTTAAATTAATAAAAGAGAGAGATAAAGGAAATAAAATAAAAGATATGGGTCCCTCTGTGGTATCAAAGAAAAAGTAGAAGTCTATCCCTCTAGTGTAGCCCCGAGATAGGAATCCATGCCTCAGTCCAAGCTAGGTGGTTCATTGGATGAGATAGCTAGACCTATACTCACATTGAAATTGTCCTCGGCTGGTTTGGAGATACTAGGCCCCTCCATAGCATTATCCACTCTTAAACACTCTAGAATATGATATGAGTGTTTTGTATCACCCAGGGAATGCTAATGTAGGGGCAAATAACCTTTGTAGATTGTCTATGGGTAGTGTTTCTTATATTGAGGATGATAAGAAGAAGTTAGTTAGGGAGGTTCATCAGCTTGCTAGACTAGGTTTTTGTTTGGTTAATTTAGTTGAGGGTAGTGTATGGGTTTAGAAAAGTTTGGAATCTTCTTTGGTTATAGAAGTGAAAGAAAAGAAAGATAGGGATCCTAGTCTAGTTAAGTTGAAGAAGTCCACCAAAGATCAGAAAGTAGAGGTTTTCTCCCAAATGGGAGATGGTGTGTTGCTATGTCAGGATAGGATGTATGTGCTTTTCCTTGATGGGTTAAGGAAGGGAATCCTTAGAGAAGTGCATGGTGCACGTTATTCTATTCATCCAGGGGCCACTAAGATATATCGTGATTTGCAAGAAATCTATTGGTGGAGAGGTATGAAGAGGGTTCTTGTAGAGTTTATAGCCAAGTGCTCGAATTGTTGTTAGGTTAATGTTGAGAACCAAAGGCCTAGTAGCACTATGTAGGAGTTCATCATCCTCACTTTGAAGTGGGAAGAGGTGAATATATATTTTGTAACAGGATTGCCCCATTTGCGTCGTCAACATGACTTAATTTGGGTTATTATAGATAAAATGACCAAATTAGCTTATTTCTTGCCAGTTCATACTTCTTATTCATCCAAGGACTATGCCAAGCTTTATATTAGAGATTTGGTTAGGTTGCATAGAGTCCCATTATCTATTATCTCAGATAAAGATACTCAGTTTACCTCTCACTTTTAGAAGAAGATGGTCAGGCAGGAAGAACCATTCAGATCTTAGAGGACATGTTGAGAGCGTGTGTTATCTACTTTAAGGGTAGTTAGAATGATCACTTACCTTTGATTGAGTTTTCCTACAATAACAATTATCATTCAAGTATTCAGATGGCTTCGTTTGAGGTTCTCTATAGAAGGAGATATAGATCTCCCATTGGTTGATTTTTGGTGGGTGATACTATGTTGATAGGTCCTGATTCAGTGTTTTATGTGTTAGAGAAAGTTCAGTTGATTAGGGAGAGGCTTAAGACAACCCAAAGTTGTTAAAAATCCTATACAGATATGAGGAAAAACTATTTTAAGTTTGAGGCTGGCGATCTAGTCTATTTGAAAATCTCTCCCATGAAGGGAGTGAAGAGATTTTGTAAAAAGAGGAAACTCAATCCCTGATATGTTGGCCCTAACAAGATCTTAAGTTAGTATGGTAAGGTAGCATATGAGCTTGAGTTGCCCGTCAATTTGGTATTAATTCACCTTGTATTCCATGTTTCTTTATTAAAGAAGTGCATTGGTGATCCAGCTGTAGTTGTGACTTTAGAATGTACAGATGTTCCGGATATACTTTCTTATGAAGAGATCCCAGTTGAAATCCTTGATTATCAGATTTGAAGACTAAGGAACAAAAAAGTTCCCTTGGTCAAAGTTCATTGGAGGAATCTGTCTGTAGAGGGAGCTACTTGGGAAGCAGAAGCAGATATGAAAACCAAGTGCCCCTACATCTCCTTCACAAACTCAGACTCCTTTTAAGGTAACAATTTTTCTCAGATTATTTCTTTTCCATTCTTAGTTCTATCCATGTAATTATCTTTATGACATTGCACGTATTCGCAAATCAGTTTAGTCATGAATCATGTTTCAGACTTAGTCATGTAATCATGTTTTCAGTTATGCATGTTCTGTATAAAGTCTCAGTACCTCAGTATTCTTAAATTAATAAATCTTATTTGAGGATGAATGTTTCCAAGGGGGAGACATTGTTAGACCCCATAAGATCCTAGCTTATTTCATCTTACTATTGCATGTTAAAAGGGTCCAAGACTTAGAAAATTATACTAAGTATTAAGGCTTAGTATTATCCAAAGCCCCTTAAACTTTGATGATTTTATTTTTGACCTTCCCAACCTCGGGATGTTAATTTCTAAGTCAATTAATGATCAGGGTTGTCGATGGTTCATCTTCGGTGAGTTTCAGATTTTTTGGATGAGGCTTGATACCTGTTTCGATGGTCAAAATAGAGAGGCTCCATGATATGGCCGCAGTGCATCAAATATTGCATCAGTGGGAGGCACCGCAGCCATAACATATCGCATCGATAGAGCACCGCAGCGCGAGGCATTTCTCATCGATTGGTCCAATTCAGTTTAATAAGTTTCAGGTCTAGGCGGGTATTTGAGTCAGTTCCCTCATTTTAATTAACCATAACATGGGATTCAAGGACCCAAAAGTATTATTTGTCATCTTTTACACAAAATTATCTCAAAAGAAAACAATTTTGTCAAAAGAACAAACCCTAGTCTCTACAAAATTCAAGCTCAAGCTTTAAGAAATCACCAAGAACTTTTACTAATTCATCAATTAAGGTATGTGTGATGTTCAACTATGGGACCTTTTTGTCCATGGAGTTCAAGAATCCAGTTTCAAGTTTAAAGCTATGATTTTTACATATTATTATGAGTTATATTCATAAAGCTATTATGCATTTTGATTACAAATTATGTTTAACATGTGCTTTTGGAAATTATCGTTGACACATTTGAGTGATGATGTTTGCATGTCAAATCCTAAATCCATAAGTTTAGTATATCAATTATGTTAGTATCACATGTTTTAACTATTCTCATGAATAAGCCTATAATTTTATAGTGCTTGATGAAATGCCTAAATGATTGGGTTTTGAACAATAACTGCTAATGATGTTTTCAAAGCTTTATTATATTCCTATTATTATTGTTATCGAGTCTTGGGGGTTATGAATACCCAAAATTTAGCTGATTATTTAGTTTTTGTTATCTAAAGAATAATTTTAGTTATACCATGAGCAATATTATTCAGTCAATTACTAGGGTCAGTTGTGAGTTCAATTGAGCTTAGTTCAGTTCAGTAATCAGTGTCTTTCGATTGGGAGTAAAACTTAGCATCGAGTGAAAGTAGGGATGACGTATCCCCCGTCAGTAGGCATGAGACGTTAGTAGTAGTCCCTAGGTTCCTAACATATGATTCCACCATATACTTTGAGGGGTCCCTCGTAAGGTAGGCATGACACTCTCGTCCTTCGGGATATCAAATAAGTGGATCCACATAACCAATATTAGTACTCGTGGCACGGTACTGACATGCTCCTAACTGGGGTTACAGGTTAGACTCTGATAGTACATTAGGGCATGTCGGTTATAGCTAGTTCCAATAGTCTCAGTTCAGTATTTAGTACAGAGTTCAGTTTTAGGTTTGCTTAACTATAGCATACAGTATTAGTTATTCAGTATCAGTATTTTAGTACTTCAGTTTACAAACTATATCAAAATTATGTTTTATGCTTGCTTATGCATTCTTATATTTTACAGCTTTTATTAATTCATACTCAGTTATCTCATACTATTTAGTCAGTTACTATCTAATGCATATAACCCATGCATTTTAGCCTAACCTCATCTCATATACTAGTACATTCAAAGTACTGATCACATACTCATTTCCTGCACTATGATGTCTTATATCATAGGTTCGGACGTTTGGGTTCCAGATCGTACTTAGACATTCCATCGCATTATCAGAAATAGCAGTGGCGAGTCCTCATATATTAAGGATTGTTTATGTTTATTTTAGTCTTTCAACTCAGTAGTCAGTCGGAGTTAGTTGGGGGCTTGTCCTATCCACTCCTTAGTCAGTTAGAGTCTTTTCAGACTATTTCAGATAGTTAGTCAGTTTATCAGTTGTTGAATTAGTCTTCTAAGTATTGTTTTCAGACGCTTTTAGAATTATAATCTTTAACCGAATATTTTAGTATTTAAAATCTTATGCCAATTTTGGTAAAATTCCACATAAGTTATTTTTTATCTATTTTATTCAGTGCTCACAGCTGGTACCAGCTCGTGGGTTAGCTTTTGGTTTGTCAGGACTGTAAGCACCATGAGGCGTTAAGGGTGTATTTCTGGGACATCACAAACTTGGTATCAGAGCATAAGGTTTTAAAGTGTCCTAGGGAGTCTGAAATCCACATTGAGTAGAGTCTTGTACATAGGTGTGAAGTGCGCCACACTTATAGACAAGAGGCTTCAAGACATTATAGGAAAAGTTTCCCTTCTTTTAGTGTTCATGTCATGCGAATTAGAATGAGATTTATTTAAAATCTCTTTATAATTTGATCTTTCTTTCATTTACAGAAAAGAAACGAAAATCTGCCCGCACCTCTACCTGTTTAGGAAGATCCCCTGAATGAGCATATCTCTCATGTCGAGTTTAGAGCTGCATTCACTACTCTGGCTCACTCTGTAGCAGCTAACATAATTAGGAAGCTGCTATCCCACCTAATCCATTGGCTAATACTACAGAAGCTAGGATTCAGGACTTCACCTGAATGAATCCTCCTTTGTTTTTGGGATCCAAGTCTGATGAGGATCTGCTGAATTTCCTTGACATATTTTAGAAGGTAACAAATATTCTAGGCATGAATTATAGTGAGAGTGTAAAGTTGGCTACTTACCAGATACAAGATGTAACTCACACCTGGTATAAGTAGTGTAAGGGGGATAGAGGCACAACTATAGGGCCTGTAGAGTAGGAGGAGTTTTCTACAACCTTATAGACATATTATACCCTTTAGATTTGAGCGAAGCTAAGGTTCTAAAGTTTATTAATTTGAAGCAGGGTAGTATGAGTGTAAATTAGTTTTCATTTAAGCTTACTTAGTTGGAGAGGTATGCTCTTCATGTAGTGTCTGATAATAGGTCTAGAATGAGTAAGTTTGTGTCTGGTATATCTGATAGTGTGCTCAAGGAGTGTAGGACTATAATGTTGATTAAGGAGATGGACTTGCCTAGGCTTATGGTCTATGCTATGCAGATTAAAAAGGAAAAGGTTAAGTAGAAAGAAAGAGAGAATAAGAGGGTTAGGAAAGGTAGTTTTAACTTTGCTCATCCAAGATTAGAGGGTGGCAACCAACCTCAATTCTATCTGAAATCTTCTGCCCCTGCTCCATCTTTGGCTAGTGCTTCAGTGCTGAGGTTTAAAAATGATAATTAGGATAGGGCGCCAGGCTCTAAGACTCAGGGTAGTGTGAACAGTGGTTAGACTATTTCACTTTGCCAAAAGTATGGTAGAAATCATCAAGGTACGTGTAGGGTTGGAAGTTATATGTGTTTTAGATATGGCAAGCCAAGCCACAGGATAAGAAGGTGTCCGATATGTATGTGGAAAGGTAGAAATGATCGCCAATAGGGTCAGGCTAATTTTTCAGCAGTACCAATACATCACGCAATTCAGTAGGGCACTATTTGTAGTGCTACTAGCAGTCAACACCATAATAGATTGTATGCCCTCCAGTCCCATCATGATCAGGAAAGTTCTCTTGATGTGGTTACAAGTATGTTACAATTCTTTCATTTACTTTTTTATGCTTTGTTAGATCCTTGGGCTTCACTCTCTTTTGTAACCTGTTATATAACTGTCAACTTTGGAGTCAGTCCTAAGACCTTAGTAGAACCCTTCTCAGTGTCTACCCCCGTAGGTTTCTCTATTGTATCCAGGCAGGTATACAAGAATTGTCCAGTTCCAATATCCCAAAAAGTCACTTTAGTTGATCATGTGGAGTTAGAGATGACTATTTGTGATGTCATTCTTGACATGGACTGGCTCCACTCATGCTATGCTTTAGTTGAGTGTAGAAACAAAGTTGTTTAGTTTTAGTTTCTTGATGAACCAGTTATTAAATGGTAGGGTAGTACTTCAGCACTTAGGGGTCATTTGTTTTGTACCTTAGAGCGAGAAAAATGATATTCAAGGGGTGTGTTTACCATGTTGTTCGAGTTAAAGACTCTAATTTTGAGACTCCCAATCTTGAGTCAGTTTTAGTAGTGATGGAATTTCCAAATATATTCCTTGAAGATCTTTCCAGAGTTCCTCTTGAAAGGGAAATTTACTTCAGAATAGACCTTCTTCCAGATACCCAACCTATCTCTCCAGTCGAACTTAGGGAATTGAAAGAATAGTTGAAAGATCTCCTAGATAGGGGATTCATTAGGACTAGTGTTTCCCCATGTGGCGATCCAGTCCTTTTCATGCGAAAGAAAGATAATTCTGTTAGAATGTGCATTGATTACCGCCAGTTAAACAAAGTCCACATCAATAATAAGCACCCATTTCCCTAAATTGATGACTTGTTCGATAAAATATAGTATGCTAGTTACTTCTCTAAGATAGACCTCAAATACATCTATTATTAGCTTAGAGTCAGAGATTGTGACTTCTAAAAATAGCTTTAAGACATGGTCTCTTTGAATTTCTAGTTATGTCCTTTGGACTAACAAATGCCCCAGCAGGTTTCATGGACTTGATGAACTGAGTATTCAAGCAGTACTTGGACATGTTTGTCATAGTCTTAATTGATGATATTCTTGTCTATTCTAGTAGTGAAAATGATTATGCAGACTACCTCAGAATCATATTGCAGACTCTTAGAGCCTATTAGTTCTTCGCCAAATTCAGTAAGGGTAAATTTTGGCTATGATCAGTAGCTTTCCTTGGCCATATTATCTCCTATGATAGCATTAGAGATGATCCTAAAAAGACTGAAGCAGTGAGAAATTGGCCTAGGCCCATCTCTCCATCAGATATTAGGAGTTTCTTGGGTTTAGCCAGCTATTACCGATGGTTTTTTGATGGTTTTTTTGTCTATTGCATCCACCATGTGTAGATTGACCCAGAAGAAAGTCAAGTTTTAGTGGTCAGATTCTTGTGAGAAGAGTTTTCAGGAGTTGAAGACTCGACACACCTTAACCTTAGTTTTGGTATTGACAGATGGTTCAGATGGGTTTGTTGTTTACTATGATGCTTCCAGAGTTGGTTTTGGTTTTGTGTTGATGTAGAGAGGTAAGGTCATAGCCTATGCCTCTAGACAACTTAAGCCCCACGAAAAGAATTATCCTTCCCATAATCTTGAGTTAGCAGCTGTTGTATTTTCCTTTAAAATTTAGAGGCACTATCTCTATAGGGTACATGTCGATGTGTTCACGAATCACAAAAGCTTGCAGTATATGTTTTCACAGAAAGATCTGAATCTTTATCATAGAAGGTGGTTGAAATTGTTGAAAGTCTATGATTTGAGTATTTTGTATCACCCGGGAAAGGCTAATGTAGTGGCAGAGACCCTGAGTAGATTGTCTATGGGTAGTGTTAGTCATGTTGAGGATGATAAGAAAAGTTAGTCAGGGAGGTTCATCAGCTTCCTAGACTAGGTTTTCATTTGGTTGATTTAGCTGAGGGTAGTGTATGCATTTAGAATAGTTTGGAATCTTCTTTGGTTACCTAAGTGAAAGAAAAGCAAGATAGGGACCCCAGTCTAGTTAAGTTGAAGGATTCAGTCAGAGATCAGAAAGTAGAGGTTTTCTCCCAAGGGGGAGATAGTGTGTTGCGATGTCAGGATAGGCTGTGTGTGCTATGCATTAATGGGTTGAGGTAGAGAATCCTTGCAGAATTGCATGGTTTATGTTACTCTATTCACCTAGGGGCCACTAAGATGTACCATGATTTGCAAGAAATCTATTGGTGGAGTGGTATGAAGAGGGATATTATAGAGTTTGTAGCCATGTGCTCTAATTATCAGTAGGTTAACGTTGAGCACCAAAGGCCTAGTGGCACTATACAGAAGTTCAGCATCCCTACTTAGAAGTGGGAAAAGGTGAACATAGATTTTGTAATAGGATTTCCCCATTTTCGTCTTTAACATGACTCTATTTGGGTTATTGTAGACAGAATGACCAAATCATTTCATTTTTTACCAGTTCATACATCTTATTTAACAGAGGACTATGCCAAGATTTATATTAGAGATTTGGTTAGGTTGCATGAAGTCCCATTGTCTATCATCTCAGATAGAGGTACTCAGTTTACCTCTCACTTTTGGAAGGCCTTTCACCCTCAGACAGATGGTCAGGTATAGATAACTATTCAGACCTTAGAGGACATGTTGAGAGCGCGTGTTATCAAGGATAAATGTTTCCAAGGGTGAGATATTGTAGGACCCTGTAAGATCCTAGATCATTTCAACTTACTATTGAATGTTAAAGGTGTCCAAGACTTAGAAAAATTCACTAAGTATTAAGGCTTAGTCCTCTACAAAGCCTTTTAAACTTTTATGATTTTATTTTCGTCCTTCCCAACTTCAGGACGTTAATTTCTAAGTTGATTCATGATCGGGGTTGTCGATGGTTTATCTCAGGGGAGTTTCAAATTTTTCAGACGAGGTTTGAGACCTGTTTAAATGGTCAATACATAGAGGCTCCACAATATGGCTATGGTGCGTTCAATATCGCATCGGTAGGGGGCACCACGATACACTGCATATCGTGTTGATAGAGCACTGCGGTGCGGGGTATTTCTTATTAGTTGGTCCAGTTCAGGTTAATAAGTTTCAGGTCCAGGAGGATATTTGAGTCATTTCCCTTACTATAATCTAGCCATAACATGAGATTTAGTGTTCCAAAAGCATTATTTGTCTTCTTTTACACAAAATTCTCTTAAAAGAAAGTATTTCTCTCTCAAGAACAAACCCTAGCCTCTTTAAAATTCAAGCTCAAGCTTTAATAAATCACCAATAACTTTAACTAATTCATCAATTAAGGTATGTGTGATGCTCATCCATGGGCCTTTTTCACCCATGGAGTCCAATAATACATTTTCAAGTTTAAAGCCTTGATTTTTACATGTTATTATGAGTTATCTTCATGAAGCTATTATGAATTTTGATTACAAATTATGTTTACCATGTGCTTTCATTGGAAGTTGTCCTTGACAGGTTCGAGAGATGATGTTTGCATGTCAAATCCTAAATTCATGACTTTGGTATTTCAATTATGTTAGTATCGCATGTTTTAACTATTATCATATTTAAGCCTATGAATTTAAAGTGTTTGCTGAAATGCCAATATGATTAGGTTTTGAACAATGGCTACTTATGATATTTTTGAAGATTCGGTATGTTCCTATTATTATTGTTATCGAGTCCTGGGGTCATGAATACCTAAAATTTAGCTGATTACCTAGCTTTCATTATCTACCAAATGATTTCAGTTATACCATGAGCAATATCATTCAGTTAGTTAGTATGGTCAGTTGCGAGTTTAATTAAGCTTAGTTTAGTTCAGTAATTAGTTTCTTTTAGTTAGGAGTAAAACTTAGCATCGAGTTAATATAGGGATGGTATCTCCCATATATGTAGGTATGAGGCTCTTGTCTCCCCTGTCAGTAGGCATGAGACGTTAGTAGCAGTCCCTACATTCCAGAACTACGGCACCACCATAGAGTTTGAGGGGTCCTCTATTAGGTAGTCATAACATCCTGTCCTTTGGGATATTAGATTAGTGGATCCATGCTACCAATATTAGTACCTTTGGCATGATACTGACACCCTCCCAACTGGGGTTACAGGTTAGACCCTGATAGTACAGTAGGGATTTTTGATTATAGCTAGCTCCCACAGTCTCAATTCAGTATTTAGTACAAAGTTCAGTTTTAGGTTTTCTTGACCTTAGAATACAGTTATCAGTTATTCAATGACAATATTTCAGTACTTCAATTTATAGACTATATCAGAAGCTTGTTTATGCTTGGTCATGTATTCTTAGATTTTAGAGCTTTTATGCATTCATACTCAGTTATCTCATACTATTCAGTCTATTGTTATCTAATATATATAGCCCATGCATTTCAACCTAACCTCATCTCATATACCAGTACATTCAAAGTACTGATCGCATACTCCTTTCTTACGCTATAATGTCTTATATCATAGGTTTAAATGCTCGGGTTCCCGGTCGTACTTATACATTCTAGAGCATCAGCAGTTGTAGTAGTGGTGAGTACTCATATATTCAGGATTGTTTATGTTTATTTTAGTCTTTCATCTCAATAGTCAGTCGGAGTTAGTTGGGGGATTGCCCCATCAAATCCTTAGTCAGTTAGAGGCTTTTTAGATTATTTCAGACTGTTTGTCGATTTATCAATTGTTATGATCAGTCTTCTCAGTATTTTTTAGACGCTTTCAGAATTATGATCTTTAATTGAGTGTTTAAGTATTTAAAACCTTATGCCATTTTTGGTTAAATTCTGCATATGTTATTTTTTTTTATCTTTTTTATTCAGTGCTCACAGTAGGTACCAGCTCATGGTTTAGCTTGTGGTCTCTTAGACTGTAAGCACCGAATGACATCCAGGGTGTATTTTTGGGGCATCATATTCTCTTGCCTAAGCTATCAACGACCTTATCTCTATGATCACCAATCTCCATTTCCATAATTATAGAAGTATTATCATTATCATATGCATCTATGAAAGTTCTCTCTGGGACTTTCTCAACATTCGTTGGGGCAACTTGAGGTGCAACCTGATCGATAACAATTGGTGTGGTATTGGAAGATATCTTTATAAACATATTATCAAACTCACTAGAGTGTAACTAATCCATCTCTTCTCTCAACTTAATAATATCAACACAAATGGCAGCCAAACTATCACTACTAGGTATATCACCTATCTTTCTCTCTTGAAGTTCTCTTTGATAAGTTCTCTTAGTCAGCCTGTTCAACCTATCTTCATGTCATTGTAATGTATGTATCACTTTCTTTACATCCTATTAAAGAGGCTCTAAAGCAAAATGAATCATCTTTGGAATCTAGTATGATAAATGAGTCACCCTAGAATCTGTAGCCATAGTCAAAGTCACTATTACACCCAAGGTTCTAAACCCTGAGATTCTCTTGGTATTTTGCTCACTACTCAGGTTATGACTCAGTTGATGAGTCATGAAGACTCCTCATGAGTTGTCAGGTACTAATCATAGCCTAACCAATAAGTTTGTCCGTGGTTTCTGATGAGGTCACAATTTGGACCTCAAGAGTCAGGGTGAGGTCATGAGTCTTAATGAAGGACTCATGGCCAAGATAGTGAGGTGTCCCTGAGTCACAGCCCAAACTGAGAGTCATGGTGACAACTTGTGGCTACTGACCACGACTCGTGGTTAGTAGCAATTGGGAGTTATTTTTTGCACATTTTTCATTAAGGGTAAATTGGTTTTTTCTTTTCCTTTACACTATTACCATGACTTAAAACCTTCCCTTAGACCTATTTCCACCTAATTAACATAATCATAAACTACTCTTCTCTCTCAAATTCCCCAATTAAGAGTAAGGCTAGGGTTTCTAAGGATTGGTCATCTAGGGATCAAAGTGTGATTTCTTCTCCAAATTCTTATTTTCAGGCATGTAACTCTTCCCCAAACTTGGATTTTATTATGGCATGCAATGGTTTGTTATTTCCATGGTTTTAATGTGTGATTTTGGAATTTGGGTTGAGGGTCTTGGGCAGTTATTGTTTAAATGATATTTCTATGGTTCGTATACATTTGTTTATGCCTTATTGATCAATTTTGGAACTCATGGGCATGGTAAATGGAATAGGGGGTTGTGTATTCCCCTAAATTTGTAAGGATTTTTGTATGAAGTTGATAATAATATCAACAAACTTGCATAATTAGATTTGAAAAAAGGCTAATCATATGGTTTTGCTTACTCTTCTAATCTATTGCATTATACTTATGGCTAAACGAAAAAAATGATTTGGAAAGGCCTTGGTTGCCATGGAATGGTTTCTAAATTAAAACTTGGGAGACACATGGGTAAATTGGTAATGGAATTGGCTTGCAATCTTAACTTAATTGGTATGATGATACAATTCATTAAATGCCTAAATGGATGACTCCGTGATTAAATGAATGGGTTATGTGCAAATGTTTAATAGGGCTTAAAGGGGGTTCTGTAGCTCGCCATAGAAGGTAGAGTCCCAAAGGGACTGATACTGGAAACTATATTTGCTGGCGTGGGAACCTTGGTGGCCGTGTGTATAGTTCACACTTTATATATATTTGTGGAATGGTTGGAGCCTCGGTGGCTTTGGACCTTTCTCGAATTTCTGAGTTGTACGGCTAACATACACTGGGGCCCTTTCGGTGGGGAGAGCCAGACCTATATAGCTCATGGGTGTTTTTAGGATAGTTAGAGCTACATAGTCCAAGTTAATGGTTTTAAAGTTAATGCTTAAACCTTGTTCCCTATGTCAACATTGTGTATATATGTATATTTGCATGTATGTGAAATGTACATTGCGTTTGGATTGATTTTGAAATGGCATTATTTTATCCCTTATCCCGAGTTATATACTAGCGCTCACCCCGCTAACTATCCTAGGACACTGTATTATTTCTTGATATTGGGTCCGACGATACGTCTTTTACCCCCATTCAACATTAGGTGATTTGGTTGGTCCATAGTGAAGTGTTGAGCATCCATCCTCTGGAAATCTTAGTCATTCCATCAGTTTCCTTCCATATTTTTGAATTGTAGAGTTCACATCAACATTATCATTGTCATTGTCATTGTAATTGTGTTGGTCGGGGGCATGTCTCGACCTAGTTTGATATTCGAATTGTTTTATAGGTTTTTATGGACAAGTGTGGGTTGAATGGTTATTATAATTTCTTACAGATTACATTTGAGTATGTTGACTATATTATATCATGCTTGGTTGTCTTTCACTATTGGTTTGGATTTTGTTTGGGATAGGCTATGGGTAGTCTTTAGCCTTCGATGGGCTTAAGATACCTGTCACGACTAGGCCCGGGTTTTGGTCTTGACAGCAGCCATCCTCAATACCATAGCTTGAGAAAGAACCTATTGTGAACCCAATGGTAGATATTAAGGATGTTCTGGTGCAAAAGCTACAACTAGAGTTGGTGTAAGAGATGTAATAGAAAGGACTAAAATAGTAGTAGGAGGTGGCACAGGGGATGGACAAAGTCAAATCACCTATAGGTGCAAATGATTGTAATTCAACTATAGCAGACTGGGAAAGTGGAAGCTCTAACTGACTTTTGTTATATAAATGAGCATGATCAAAGGCTGATATCAGTAGTGGTATTCATGACACGATTACTAGGATTCTCAGGCACTTTGGGTCTTTGCACATATGAGAGATTAAACAAGGTAATAGATAAGATGATTTCCATTGTTGGGACCTCTTTGCAATTTATAATTTAATAACTATCCCAAAGTTTATCCTTAATTTCTTCATACTACAAAAAATTACCAACGCTTTTTCTAGATTAATATTTGACTCAGTCTTAGAATCCATCACCTAGATATCACAAACCCAAGCCAAAATTGTGCTTTAAAATTCAAATCCTTCTTTTGAATAATAGCCTAGACTCAATCCATGAAGTTGAACTATACATAGCAAAGCATAAAGCAATGCATGATTAATGTCAAACTCATCTTTCAATGTGGTGGAGAAGTAATGGTTGCTAGCAATGGTATGAATACTCTATAGCCTAAGAAGATCATTAATAGTAGTCTTACCGTACTTCATATTAATGCTACAAACTTTTACCATGTCGTAGATGAATTGAGGTTGTCCTCTCTTTTTATTTGCAGGAAACAATAGTACATATGCCGTATAAAACTCTTTCACCCATATAATATTGTAATCTAGCAATGATTTTGTAAAATTTTGGTGGCCAGTCTAACATTATGCGAACTAACTTGTGTGATATGCATAACTGCCAACTTTTGATTGCAACCAAGGAAAGAATGCCAGTATGATGCACCCAAGTGCTATATCATATCACACAAGTGTTTCAAGGAAAGTTAATGCAAAACTTCAACCCAAATTCTTTTACATACTTCCACCATTGAGCACATGTTATTCAAAAAGATAAAAAAGTAAAACATGGGTTTTCTCTCATGAAGTGCCTTATTTAACATTATGTCATAATGCAGCTAGTAATTCCCTAGCATCATCAAGGTAGAACACACTGATGAAATCTACCTCTGTCCTTCTTCCAAAGTAATGCTTAATCGTATGACCATTCACCGTGAATAGGGGCCCTTTGCACCTTTCAATTAAATAACTCTACTTGGGAAGTATTCTACCACCTTAAATGTTTTGGACCACCTTGAAATGAGCTTTATTTGAAATAACTTGTATCTTGAGTTAAACATTATGACATCATCATATTTCTGGAACTGTTTTTCAAAATCTTGGCTTCATGCCATCTTTTCATATTTTCCTTGTAAGATCAGAGCTCTTATAATCTCTCAAGTAGAATTCATCGGTCTTTTGAAGTTTCCCAACCTTTGACTTGGAGGTTGTTTCACAATTCATATTTAATTTATTAAAATCCTACAATTACTTGTATTCTAGCTCGATGAGGAGATGATAAGACTTGACTCAAAATAATTGGTATGATCATATGCCAATAGGAGTTTTGAAAGTAGTTCTATATTTCTACAAGGCATCATAAGCTTCTGGGCCGAATCTATTTGATTAGCATTTACCGTCTTGGCCAAAAATCCTTTATTCTCTCGGTTAGAGACCTTTACTAGCCCATTTGATTAAGGGTGGTAAAGTGTATCCATCTTAAGTTTTACTCCATACTTGGCAAGTAAAGAGTAAAAACAGCTATTAAGAAGTGAGAGCCTCATTACTTATAATAGCATATAGTGTCCCAAATCAAGTAAAGATATTCTTCTTCAAGAATTGAGTGACACTTATAACTTTGTTAATTTGCAAGACAATAGCTTTGACTTATTTGGAAAAATGATCCACCACAGCTAAGATGTTGCAGTTCCTTTATGGGATCATAAAGGGTCCCATTAAGTCTAATTCCCATTCATCAAACAACTCAAAAACTATACCTAGCTGTAATGGCATTTTATGCCTCCTTAAAATTCTTCTTTGCCTTTGACATTGCTCACTCACATGAAACTAACTTATGTGCATCACGATACAAGGTGGGCTAATAGAATTTACTTTGGAGAACTTTTTCAGCAATATGAACATCACCATGATGACCACCTACCAACGAGAAGTGACATGCCTCAAGAATTGATCTCATATAATTTTAAGCCAGACATTTATGAACCATATTATCAATATATTCCCTAAAGAGAAAACATTCATCCCTGAAGTACCGCTTCACATAATGGACAAAGCACTTTTGTTGATAATTATTACGGCCATCAAAGAGTATATACTGATAAGCTGGCAATTTGTTTTTAACACTTTTAATCTTAAAGTTACATCTGGTTTCTATTGATTTGAGGTGTATCTCATGTTAAATTGCTCATCTATGCAGGAAATTAATGAATTTGAGGTTGAGCTAACCATACAATTCAAATTGAATGCAAAATGAAAGTAAAAAGGCTTAAAATAACTCATTAGATGATGGAAGCTTACATGCACACGCAGTTGAGAAGGTACACATGTAGATGAGCAAGAGCATGTCAAAATAGTGCACTAGAAGCCCATATACACCCATAACATATGTACATAAGTGGCTACCTTCATAGACAGGTGCATCAATAGATGAAAAATGCACTGTCATTTTCATATTTCCTAGTATATGATTTTTTTAGCTTTAAAAAGGGGTTCTCGGATCTAGAACTCAATTTTTTTTATAATTTTTGAGCATGAGAAACATTGAGTTTAAATAGTAAAGGTGAAATTAGTGTTTATCTTGTTCTTTCCATTTAATTTGGATCTCAATTCTTTTGATTATCTTGGATTTGACGGAATAATGGAATAAAAATTTGTGTAATTTTCCTTTTTCTATCTCTATAAGTAGTTAATTTCTCTACTTGGGGATATTCTTGAATATGTAGTGATAATTTTATTGGTGTTATTTATTTGTATTCCAAATTGATTAGTTGTTATATGTTTAACTCCTACTCCCTATTTTTGACCTGTAATTGAAGGTTGCAAACTTTGGTTAACTGTAGAACCCTCATAATCCCTGACAAAAAAGATGAGGATGAGGAATAATAGTTATAATAACTTGATGTTTATCATTTAATAGTGTCTTTCATACCTAAGGATGATAAAATAGGTGTGGTATTTGTTATATTGCTTATCAGGTGTTCGAAATAACCCACTTGTGATATTTTGGTGTTTGATTAAAAGATTAACATCAAAGACCCATAATCTATCCCACCCATAAATGCTAATAAAATTTAGGCAAATACTCCACTACCCGTACATGTAACTCTTAAGATATCATAAACTCAATTCCTATTTCAAACTTGATTACAACTCTTTCTCTCTAGTGCTCAAATTTTGCATCTAAAGCTATGATCGATATTGTTGATTACAAAATGTTAAAAAAAATTCCCATTTACTTTTTACATTATTTTTATAGCATTACGTGCAAGGATTAGTTTCTATAGACACATAAAGGTGAAATTTTTCCATTCATTACTCGTGGATTTGACCCCAACTCTAAGTTGAGTAATTATGTTGACCACGATCACTTATACTTTTACGGTATAATTTGAGTGTTATCAAAAATGACATTTTTTCCAAGGAATGAAATGTGTCATTAGTATTTTTAGTGCTATAAGCTACTTTTGTTTAGCCGTTGTTAAATTTTTATTTTTTTCATATTTTTGTATTTTACATGTAATAATATAAGCCTCCACAGAATGAGTCAATATGATAGTGATTCCATTCTCTTTGATAGACACCTTAAGGATGAGGATCACCTCGATGATGCTTGTAGAGCAAGTACTTTTCGTATTCCACCCACTGAGGGAAATTGAGTATTTCACATCACTTGTGTGATGCTTTATCTACTTTAATTGAAGGGTTTATTTGGGGAAAAATCCTAGTGATGAGTGGTGGATTTACCACTCATTTTCACACAACATTTGTGCACAATACAATGATTTAAGTGTATAATAAGGCATATGTGTGATCAAATGCACTAATATACATATTTTGATGGTATACAGGTTATGAGATGGACAAATATGGATTGGAGCTGAAATAGACCAAGAAAAGGGGGAAGAAGTGCAGGTGGAAGAATTGGAGTAGAAACAAGCCTTAGTTACCACGATCGTGGTCTGAGGGTCGCGATCGCTACCATTCAAGACATGTCAACATATCACGATCACAAGTTTTGATTGAAATTACGGTAGCCGTGAACACGAACAAGTATCAGCGATCGAAACAAAGTGGGATTATACCCAAGGGCAGATTTGTAAATTCACACAATCATCCCTAATTCCCTTAAGAAGTTCAAACCCTATCTCATAAAGAATATCCTATTTTTGGGACTTTCTTCCACCATCTAGTTTTCATTTTTAAAGGGAATATCATTGTTCTAATTTTGGGAAGAAGAATACATTAGAGTAACCCCCCAAGTGGAGGATTAGCACACTTGATTGAAGAATTGTTGGGATTTAAATATTGAATTTGCATTCTCTTTTATCTTTCATGAATCAATTTGGGGGAGGTTTTGGTATATCTTTGTTCATTATTCTTATGAGTTGCTAGTTTTCCCTCTTGGGGTTATGTTTGAATGGGGTGCAAGAGTGTGTGTCTTGTGATTGATAGCTTCAATTATTAGTTTATTTTGTTGGTTTTTAAAAATGCTTGATTGTAAAATGGATTTTGTTGGTGAAAATCTCAAATTTTCTAAATCCCCACTTCATCCATGAAACATGAATATGGGTAATCTAGAGCCTACATTATCCTGAAAGAGGAATGTAGATGACATGAGTATTTACGAACAATGAGATAGATAATAGTTATTCCCTTTTTGTTGTCTTAGAAATAAGGATAAATTTTGGAATTTCTATGCCTTAGGCATCAACCTAGAAATAGGGATGCCTAATTAAGGTTTGGTTACACATAGTTGACCGCAACCACTTGGTAGTTAAAAGAATCAGCGGTTGATAGCTAGTACTTTGTTGAAATGCTCGTATCGAAATCCCTAACCGAGCCTTCCCACACATGCTTTAACTATGATTTGAATTTGATCATCTTGCACCCACATACTAGTTGCCCTTAGTAATTTATATCCCTAAGATTTGTTTCTAACTGATTATACTCTAATTCTTTATTTCTTCGAGTTAGTCATTTAGAATTCAAAAATAATCATATCTCTAACACATTTAAAATCCCCTAAATTTGTGTCTTAGGTTTTAAGTTAGCAAGAAACTTCCATTTTGAATCGACTCAATCGCCACTCACATTATTCCTTATGGATTCGACCCCGACTCTTAGCTGGCTAAATATATTGACAGCGATCTCCTTGAACTTAGATTGACATTTAAGTTGAGCATTATAAAAAAATAGCACCATTGTTGGGGTTCAATTTGGCGTATTGAGTTAGTTTGAAATTTTACCCTAATTGCTTGGATTCAAATTCGTAAATATTTGTGTGTGATTTTTTTGTTTCTTATGATTAGGTCAATTTTTTTTTGTTTACTTGTCACTATGGCATCTTGGGAAAAATATGATTTTGATAGTTGGAAATCCTATCTTGAGGATCTATGTCCATATTGTGATGGACCCTTCTTTTGGTAAGATTATAGATATGCTCCCCAGAAAGAGATGGAGGCACCATCTCAATCCTATTAGAAGTATGATTGTTCTTTATGTGGTGGTCGAGATTGACATTTAAGTGATTGTCTAAATGATCCCTCCCCTATTTAAGCTAACAAAAATGCTAGTTCTTCTTATGAGTTTGATAGGTCCTATGTGTGGAAAAGAAGGAACAATATGCCGAATACAACTGTGTTGAAGCAATACTTCAAACTCTTTTGGATCCGGTAACTATAATAGATAAGGACATGCACCATATGCATCAATCCAATAAGGTATTTGGAAAGGAGATTATCAAGATAGATGCAATGGGCAAGGAAACATATCTTTCAAATACCATTACCTTGGTCACTTTTCAAGATGAGGTTGATCAAGATGAAAAACCAAGCTATATGGTTAATAATGAGCTTGATAGTGAAGAATCCTTGGTGATTTGCCAACCAACCAAACCTAATATAGTTGAAGATGCCAAATTTAAGGAAGTGGCGCTAGAGTTAAATAAAGAAGACAAGCAAATCTCTTATGAAGTCTTTAGTCTATTTTGGGGGTAAGGACACTAATAGGGATGCGATTCCAGAATTAAGGGGTAGACCTCAATTGATCTATTTTTCATCATTGTGCTTAGTGGATGTGATAAAGTCTACCCACCTAAGAAAATGATGGATTTTGAGGAGAAGGAACACTATCCCTATATTTTGGAGTTTGACATTCCAAAAGAGCACATGAAAACCCCACACTCGAAGGCAAAGAAACTCAACTTCCAATATTGAACTAGTGGCCTATTGATGTTCCCACTATTAAACACGGAGCCAAATCATAAATTTGATATGAAATTGGATAAAAGGTTCAAGTCTTTAAAGTGGCGACATAAAAGCGGCATCGCCATGTCCCCTTTTCTATCACGCTTCATCTTGGAAGATCTGAATCTTCTATCCCTCTAGCGCTTAATTCATAGTGAGTGAAAATTAGGATAGAGATTCATATTTTGTTAGTGGAAACACAAGTGGTAGTTGAAAAGGCATCGTTCCATGACATTAAACTAAGCTCTTGACGGGAGGCACCCTATTATGCCATCAAAAGTGGCTCATATCCTTTCTTTATAAATTTGATTTTGTAGATTTTAATTTTATCATAGATTAATCCATAAATTTATGACACTTTGGGGTGTATATAATGAATTGAAAAAGAAAAATATGGGACATTTGTACAGTGGACTGAACAGGGGAAAATAACGGTGAATAAATGCCCTCTATTACCACAATCATAGGCTCTGAGCCGCGATCGTGGTTGGACTAGTTTTAACAGTCCATTGATATTTCATTTCTCCCACACTTCCCCTCCAACTTTTCTCTCAAATTACATTCGTTTATGGAAATATTTCTAGCATTTCAAAGGAATTTTTGCATCCACTTTGCATCGCTCATCCAGTAAGTATTTCAAGCTCATGTTTTTAATTGTTATGAGTAGGCCTTAGGGTACATGAAATAGGTAGAGCCTAATATTGAGTTTTCATTGCTAACTGATTGATAAATCATGCTTGTGTGGTAATTAGATCTTAGATATAGTGTGAACAATGTGGGGAAGTCTTGAGTACCCAAAAGTTGTGTGAAATTTAGCAAAATATAGAGTGCACACCAAGTGTCCGATCAATTGGTCAAATGAGTCAATAACTAAGATCTTTCGTGTTGTGAGAGCATTATAGAGCACATAAAATGCATGTTTCATGTAATTAGTGATTGATTACTATTTTGGAACATGTTTTGGTCCTGAAAATGGATTTCTGAACTAGTGAAAAACTGAGTGTTCTAGTCTGAGGTACCGTGATCACGGCCCTCAGGACTGAAATTGCGACCATTAAGACTACGATTGTGGAAATCAGGATCACGATCGTGGTACCAATGATATCTATCTTGTGGATTTGATCATAGTATCTGCCATCGCAAAAAAGTTTCCATCATCACTATAATCGAGATTGAATTTTAGCCTGTGCCAAAATTTTTGCAGTTCAAATTTTTGTTCAAGCACCACCAAGTACCTATCCCATGAGATTTAGTAGACAATATAGTGTATTATAATCATGAAAATGTTGATGATGAATGATTTTTTATTTTCCTTATGTTTTGGAGGTCTCCATCGTAGAGAACTACGACTAAATCCGGTTCATGACTATTGAATGCCACAATTAATACTACAAAGAGCTTATAGGGACTAAGCTACTCTTGGAAAGGGGTATATACTTAGAGAGAGTGCCAGAAAAGCTTCCTCCATTTCATGCTAGATTCGTGGCCACCAGATGGAGATGTTTTGGCCTGGGTCCTTGTAGGGTAAACGAGCAGCAGGTGCGAGAGTTCTATGCTAATCTTAGTATAGTATTTTTTTCTAACCTGATTATTAAGATTTAGGGGATGAACGTGCATTTTGTAGTAGAGCAAATCAATGATATATATGGGCTCCCAGATGTATACATGGCAAATTTTGAGGCCAAGGGATGTGAGCCAAGCAGTTGGATGGCATAAAATCTGTGCACTAGTAAGGAGGTCCCGTGGTGGAAACAAAAAGAGGCATCCTAATGAATGACTTCATAGCCGAGGCCTAGATATGGCTAAACCTCATTTTCAGCTGAATCTCTCCTTGCATGCACATGACTGCAGTTATAGATATGTATGCCCGCATAGTTGTCTGCATACTGGACAACGTTCCTCTGAATGTTGGTCATCTTGTGATATCTGATATAAATTTCTATAGGAACAATGGTGGTACATATCTCTTATTCACTTCTCTTATTACTGAGTTGTAAAAGAGAGTAGGGGTGGTAGAATTCCTGGATGACACATTGATACACCCAGGAACTCCGATTTACCCACTACAAATTTAAGTTGAGGGTGCACCTGGAAAGAGAAAAAAGAGAAAGATCAACTTGGGCAAGTCGACAGTCGAGGAGTCCAAGTCATGTAGACTATCCATTACTGGTCCTATGAAAGATATTGGTTTGGATATCAGGGTCATCAAAGAGCTGGTATTAGGATTTTCTCAAGGGAAAAAAGAGCCCTCCACCAAGAAACACTTTTATATGTCCTGCTCAGATTATCAGAAGTATCAGGAGGAGCAGTAGGTGCAGAAAGCCACTATTTCTAGGCTTAAGAGGGAATATTCATCACTCGTGGAGTCTTATAAGGAGCTTCAGACCTCCAACGGGAAGATAAAGAAAAGGGAGAAACAGAAAGACAAATTCTTTAGTAAGATGTAGAAGAGGGTGAAGGGCTTGTGGAAGGTCCTGAAACCCCAAGACAGACTACCTTCCACTAGAGTAGACAGTGATGATAAGGCCCCTGCTGAGTCATTAGGTTCTGAAACTAATGGAGGAGGTGCAGAATCAGTAGGAGAGAGAAACTCTTGATGCCATTTCAGGGAGAATCCTTATCTCTTCATTGTGCTCTATCATGTATGTAGTGAGGACACTTCTATCTCTTTAGTTGGGGGTGCCTATCCCTTGATTTGTATTATTTATATATTTATGGATGTCTTTATATTGTTTTTGATGATTTTTATTTTCTATTTCAGGGTTGAAACATTTGGGAACTCTGGTGGTGCCCACATTTCATGTATTAGTTATTAGGTTTGTTTTTAGATTTTTTGTTTTACTTTATCTTTATTTTGGTTATGGTGATGTTTGATGAGCTTTTCTCTATGATAGATTGAGTCACAATATTCTTAAGGGAAAAGTTTTGTGATTGGGTTTTAAGCCATGGATGCAGGGGAAGTCTGAGTACCCATGGAATCGAGGTCACAAATACAAGGAAAATCTGAGTACCTGTGACATTTTGGAATTGGATCTCGCTATATACCTAAGGCAAAGTTTGGGTAGCCATATGGTTGGTTTGCCCATATGAAATCCAATATGAGACAAAGACTTGGGTTGGTGCCATATTTAGCAAATTATGCGTGCTAGACGTGAGAGACCTTGTAATAATACTTTTTCTCTTTTTGTGAATTCGAAGTTTTGACTTGTCAAAATTAATAGTTACTCCATTTTTGTCTCTACCAGGAGGAGCAATTTAGCCCCATTAGTGAATTTGCATGCCATGTGTGGAGAGCATATTTTTCCAAATTCATGTATACTTGTGCCATCTAGAACTTTCCCCATTAGTATCTGAAGGCTAATTTTTGATTATACTTGGTTGGTAAGATGATCTTAGGCCATCTTTGTGAACTTAGAAGTCCACTCAAGCCTAAAAAGCCTACCCGAGAATAGATGTTATCCCTAGTTGCCTGTTTTAAGCCTTTGGACCTTTCTTTGGCAAACACATTACAAGACATGAGCCATAAATACTTTTTTATATATCCATCTTTTGAGACCTACCGTACTTGAACTTAAAAGCAACTTGAGGATAAAAGCCTAAGTTGGGGGTAGTAGAGATTAGAAGAGGCAATGTTGAGCCACAAAGTTATAAGTGAGTACCTAAGAGCTTAAGCATTGAGAACAATTGAATAAGAAAATAAAGGATCCAACAAAGGATAGAAAAACATACATTATACAATAAAAAAATGAAAATAAAATGGGTGAATCAAGAAAGAAAAAGTAGGCACATATGTAAAGAGAGAAAACAAAAAAAGTGTCCCATGGTCAAATGTTGGATGGAATAATGTGATGTAGATGTTCAAGAAGGCTATAGACATGTTGTTCCTAAATGATATCCTACCCTTCCCCAAACCTATTTTACAAGCTCAAAAAGCCCTTTGAGATGTCCAACCAAGTGTATTCATTGTAGTGGCGATTGAAAATAAGGACAAGCCTATGGTATGACACTTGTTAGCATAGAGAGTCCTTGTTTGTGAGAGAGAGTTTTGCACTTAATCTTGTATGGCACTTGTTAGCATAGAGATTCCTTGTTTGTGAGAGAGAGTTTTGCACTTAATCTTGTATGGAACTTGTTAGCATAGAGAGTCCTTGTGTGTGAGAGAGAGTTTTGCACTTAATCTCCTTGTTACATATTTGATAACTTGGTGCGTAGAATTTTTCTTCTTGTGAGAAGGCATGTAAACAAGATGAGGAGAATGATTTTTTCATCTCCCAAAAAATGAGGCAAAAGGAGGATAATGTTGTCTAGTCAAAGGTGAGTCATTTCTAGAGTATCAGTAATTATTGCATGGTTTCTCTTTGAAGTCTTTTACATCCTTGTGAATTGCATTTTGCGTTGAGGAGTATAGTGAGAATATCTTTGCGCATGACTGAAGAGATATTTGTGGTATTGACTAAGATAGAAGTCATTATGATCACTGGTTCAAGTAATTTAGGTATAAATGTAAAATTTGTCTCATGGTATGAGATAATATTGCTTGAGAATAAGCAAAGGGTTAAGTTAGGGTTGTTGATGAGTGGAGAATTTTCCACTCATTTGCACTCAACATTCATGCACACTACAATGATTTGAATGTACAAATAAGGCATATGTGTGATTAAATGGACTAATATCGACATTTTGCAGGCATACAGGTTATGAGATGAAAAGATGTGGATTGGAGCTGAAATAGACCAAAAAAGGGGAAAAAGTGTAGCTGGTGGACCTAGAGTAGAATCAATCCTTAGTTACCTTGATTACGGTCGAAGGGACGTGATCATGGCCAGTCAAGATAGTTCAACATACCGCAATCGTGAGTTTTTACTGCAGTCGCAGTAGTTATGATCACTAACAAGTGTTAGCAATCACGACTAAGTGGGATTATGCCCAGGGGTAGATTTGTAAATTCACATAGTCAATCTTAATTTCCTTAAAAAGTTCAAACCTTATCTCATAAAGGATATCTCCAATTTTTGAGTCTATCATCCACCATCTAGTTTACATTTTTGAAGGAAACATCATTGTACTAATTTTGGGGTGAAGAATACATTAGAGTAAGTCCCAGGTGGAGGATTCACACATTCTATTGAAGATTTGTTGAGATTTAAAGCCTGAATTTGAATTCGCTTTATCTTTCATGAATCAATTTAGAGGAGGTTTTGGTATACCTTTGTTCATTATTATTATGAGTTACTAGTTTTCCCTCTTGGGGTTATGTTTGAATTGGATGGAAGAGTGTGTGGGCTGTGATTATTAGCTTTAATTATTAGTTCATGTTGTTGGGTTTTACAAATGCTCAATTGTAAAATAGAGTTTGTGGGTGAAAACCTCAAATTTCCTAAATCCCAACATCATTATTGAAAGAGGGATGTGAGTAATCTAGATCCTACATTATCCTTGAAAGAGGAATGTAGGTGACATGAGCATTTGTGAACAATAAGATCGATAATAGTTGTTCCCTTTTTGTTGTCTTAGAAATAAGGATAAATTGTTGAATTACTATGTGTTAGGCCTCATCCAAGAAATAGGGATGCCTAATTGAGGTATGGTTGTAAATAGTTGACCACACCCACTTGGTATTAAAAAAAATTAGTGGGTGATTGTTTGGTACTTTCTCGAAAGTCTAGTATCGAAATTCCTAATCGAGTCTACCCACATATGCTTTAACTAAGTTTTGAAGTTGATCTTATTGCACCCACATACTAGTTTCCCCTAGTAAAACTAGCCCCAAGATTCATTTCTAACTTATTATACTCTAATTATTCATAGCACCGAGTTAGTCCATTAGAATTCAAAAAGTAATCATATCTCTGACACGTTTAAAATCCCCCAAATATTTGTATCTTATGTTTGAACTTAGAAAAAAACTTTCGAATAGACTCAATCGCCACTCACATTGTTCTTCGTAGATTCTGCCCCATTCTTAGTAGGGTAAATATATTGAGAACAACCACTTTGCACTTAAATTGACGGGTAAGTTGAGAGTTATCACCTATGAATAAGTAAACCTTGATTTGATGAGCTTCATTGATATGTGTATCCCACTCGATATAACCACATTTCACAAGAGTTCATATGGTTTAGACTCTTTTTCTTTTTATTGTTGGGAGGTGTGGTACTATGGCTGAGGGAGTTGCCTATGGGTTTGATAAATTCATGGGTTGAATTGATTGAAGAATTTATGGAACAATTCTTTCCACTATCCTGGATTCTATGATTGAGGGATGATATTATCAGCTACCACCAATTGAATGGAGAACCATTACACAAAGTATGACAAAGGTTTAAGAAGAAGTTGTTGCAATTCCCATGCCATGAGGTCTAATACAAGGTGCTTCTCCTAATATTTTATAAGTTATTAGATCAATTGAACAAGATGGTAGGGGATAATGCGGCCAGGGGGTCTATAGCTAAATATTCTTATAGTGTTGCCTTGGCGTTATTATATCAAGTCACAAAAAATAGTCAAGGTTGGCATGTAGAAGATACCAAAATGGAAATGAGGTATCACTTTGCATATTTTGTGATTAAAGAACAAAGAAATAATAATGAGAGATATGAGAATATGGCAAAGTTAATGGCATACCTAGACCTCCTCACTAAATATGCAATGGGCTTAACTCCAAAGGCGGTTAATGTCATTGCTTCCAAGGGTACTAAAGCATATGATGATGATGATGCATAGTCTCTTGATGATGATATTATGTTCTTGTCAAACCAAATATGGGATTCCTGACCTACCAATCAAAGGCAAGGTGGGAATAAGAGAAAATATGAAAAATGACCTAAAGGGTCATTATACTATATTTTTTGTTTCACTTTTCACCTTCCCATTTGAATAACAATGAAACTATTTTATCCCTGGTCCTCCTTTGGGATTGTGCACCTAAACTAAGTCAAATTGCCTAAGTTGAGGGTGACTATCATTAGGGTGCATTATTAGAAGTGGGTATGATCAACGGTGTAAGTAGGAGAAAAGTAAGTAGGGCTGGGTGTGGTAAGAAAAAATGGTAAAAGGAAATAAAAAATGAAAAAGAAAGAATAAAAGAAACCACACCCAACCTAAATAAGTAGTAAAAGAATAAAAAGGGAGAAATAGGGATGGAATAAAAGAAAAGTTGGTTGATAAGTGGACCCCTAATGTAACTAAAGTGCCAAGGAGGTTTAGTAACTAAAATTCTCAAATATTCCATACCAGAAACAAAACTACATTACATGCCGAGTAAAGTCCTATAGTGATCCTAACTCGACTATCTGAAAACTAAGGTAAAGAAAATAAGGGTAAGCCTATGGTATTCTATGCACATTGTTGGAACTTCTTTGTGAGGGTACATGGGTTATATTTCTAGCTGCTTATGTATTTGGGTTATATAATTTTAGCATATTCATGATTGTTGGTTGATAATGTGATGCCATAGCTTGATTCCATCATGTCACATTATTTTTCTACATAGATACACATAATTGGTTTGGAAAGGTTAAAAAATGAGGGGGTGCTATTTCTGAGATGAATGTGAAATTGACTACCATAGGTATCTTTGGTTTTTCTTAGTTAAGAATTATGATGTGTGTTTTCTATTTTGTTGCTTGAGGACATGCAAATGTTCTAAGTTGAGGGTGTTGATGTGCCATGATTTTATGGAACTTTCGATTCTTAAAACCAATGAAAATATGCAAATACTTGGGCCCTTTTTTTAGATATGATGTGTGTTTTGTGTATGTTGCGGAAAATTAGGTTGGAAGTGGTGTGGATTGAAATAAGATGAAAAAGCTCTAAAAAATCAAAGTATTGACTTGACTACGAGTCATTTGGTCACTATACGACTTGTATCCTAAGTCGTGGTGATAACAGGGAAGGATGTTGACTAAAGGATTAAATTTAAGGATGATTACGACTCTTCAGGAGTGACAATGAGTCGTATTAAAGAGTCATTCTTAGCAAATTAGCAAAAGTCCTGAAGATGGCCAAAGTGAAGCCTAGTGAAAATGAAGGATAGCTATGATTCATTATGACAACCAATGACTCATAGTGAAGAATCATACTGACAACAAAGAGAAAGTATTGAAGGTTGAAAATCCACTGTAGTGACAACAATTGAAACCAACAACTCGTAGGATGTGAATATGAGTCACCATCACTAAGAAATGTATGAAGGCAATGGAGATGACAAATAGTAGTCGTCACTCTAGATTTTGTATAAGGCATGACCACTGGTTCTTGGAATCCTTTGGTTCTTGGTTTTTGGTTACGTAATTGATTTGAGACTTTAGGTTTTCTTCTTTCATTATTATGAGATTAATTCCATGCTTTCTTTATGAAATTCCTTGGATTGTTTCACAACTATGAGCAGCTAATTCCCTAAGCTAGGGCTGTGGGAACCCTGGTGGATTAACAAAGTAGGGAAGTGTGAGGTTTGTCTTGATCATTGTTGTTGCATGTATTGTGATCTTCTTTGTATCGTTTGCTTCCTTAGCTACTGCAGAAGCTAAGAACATCCCTTTTTCTGTGATCATCTTTGCAAGAGAGGTCAAGAATGGGAAAAGAAGGTTACAATCAGTGATTTAAGGCAATTAACCTACGTCAAATAACTTGATACCTATATGGTGATAGTTAAATGAGATCAAAGACAAGGGTTAGTAAGACGACACCGTAAGACTCACAAGGTGAAGGGTGAAATTTACCAAAGCATTCACAAGACAGTTAGCAATACCTATCTTGTCTAATTCTGCATGCATAATATTGAGATAGTCGGATTGAGCGTGATAAACCTACAGAGTTAGAAGACGAGGGGAAATACAAGCCTATTGTTTTTTTTAGATTGTTTACAACTAAAATCATTCAAATCATATTACTTATTCTAATTACTACAAACCCCCATTTACTTTCTTGCACCTCCTGCTACTTCAGAAAGTTTGAGAGACGAATTTGACCTATTTCCTATGGGATCAACCCCAACCTAGTTGGGTTACTATAATTTGACAACAACCATATTATATCTTCTTGGAGGGTTTACTTTGGGCGACACCAGGACCTTGACTTGAAAAATTGGGAAGCTCCTTTTTTAAGTCCTTTAATTGAAGATCCATCATAATTTGAGATCGAATTATTTTTACCTCATCTTCGTTATGTGTTCTGGGGGGAAGGTGAGATTTTACTTATCGTTATTATGGGAGACTTTTTATCTTGTCAACTTAAGGCATTCAAGTTAGTGGTGAGATGATATATTAGGTCTCTTGGATGGAATAGAGATGATATTTTTAAGATTCCCCCTAATATATGCACCTAGAAGATCAAACTTGAGCCTAAATTTGTAGCAAGTGTAGAACATAAAAGTATATGAAACCCTTTAAGTCATGAGGTTGTGAACAAAGAAATAATCGAGTGGATTGATGCGAGTATAGTCTATACTATCTCAAATGATACTTGGATGAGTCCCATCGAATGAATTCCCAATAAAGGTGGAATCATATTGGTCCCAAACAAGAAAAATGACCTTATACCCATCCATTTTTATGGGATAAAAAGTATGTATTGATTATAGAAAGTTTAATTCATGGATGGAAAAAGATCACTTCACCATGCATTTAATAAATCAAATGCTTGATATCTTAGTAGTAAGGGTTGGTATTACTTCCTCGATGGATATTCGATCTATAATCAAATATAAATTGCCAATGAAGAACAAGGCAAAACTGTTTTACATGTCCCTATGGAACATTTGCCTTCAAGTGCATGCCCTTTGGGCTATGGAATACATAACTACTTTTCAATGATGTATAATTTATATCTTCTTGGATATGGTTAAGTAATTGATGTAGGTATTTATGGATGATTTCTCAGTTTTTGGTGATACATTCAAGGTTTCTATGAACACTTAGAGAAGGTGCTTGAAAGGCGTGTGGAAAATAATCTCATATTGAATTGGAAAAATTTACACTTTATGGTAAAAGAGGTGATTGTTCTTGTACATAATATTTTGGGACAAGGAATACAAGTTGATCAAGCAAAAAAGGAGGTCATATCCAAGTTGCCCCCTCCGATTTCTATTAAAGGTGTAGAAGCTTGCTTAGCCATGTAAGTGTTTATAGAATGTTCATCAAAGATTTCTCTAAAATTGCTCATCCTATGTGCAAGATCCTCGAGAAGGAAGTTATTTTTGAATTTGATGGAGATTTTGCGAGGCATTTAATTTCCTTAAGGATAAGCCTATCTCGACTCCCATTATTGTGGCTAGTAATTGGTTACAACCTTTTGAGCTCATCTATGATGCAAGTGGTTATGCACTCATGGCAATGTTAGGGCTACAAAAGGATAAACTCTTCCATCTGATGCATTATGCTATCAAGTCACTAAATATGGCTCAACAAAATTATCTAATTATGGAACAAGAATTTCTTATCCTATTCTATGCATTTGAAAAATGTTAGGACTATTTATTGGGTACAAAGGTTATTTTGAATGTCAATCATGAGACTCTTTGGTATTTGATGGATAAGAAGGAAGACAAACATCAGTTGATTAGGTGGATTTTGCTCCTTCAAGAATATGATTTTAAAGTTAATCATCAGAAGGGTTATGAAAGCAAAGTGGCAGACCTTCTATGTTCAGGAGACTCATCTCTTAACCTGGACTTCACTTCCTTCTTTTGTGTAGCCTTAGGTACCATAGTACTTTTAAAAGGAGTTTTTAGTGATTGAAATACAACAACAGAACAATAACTAAAAAGAAATTTTACCTCTAAATTCAGAGTTGTTATGACCCGAACCAGGGCCTAGTTGTGATAGGTATCTCGAGCCTACCGTGAGTAGGAGATGACCCCCTTAGCCTAATATCCAGAACATAATAAAAGAATACAGTGGAACCCAACCAAATAGTAATAAGAATAATAGATAACCAAATTTAAACTTGATGAATCAAAACTAACATCCAACCTATACTCGCCGACAAAAGCCTCTATAACCATAAATGACAAATAGGTTAGGATGAGCCCCCGACCATGACCAAAAAGAAAATCCAAGAGAAATATTAAGACAGAAAGGAAGTAGATGAAATGAGCGGGCCTTCTAAAAGATAGAGGCTTACCACTTCATAACAACTCAACAGATGTACCGAACCACTTAACGCTACACAGGAGAAACATAACACCCTTCGGACCTTACATTATGAAATGATGTAGCGTCTAGGGACGGTCAGTGGGATAAGCATTGGTATGTAACTCAGGAAAAGTGCTAAAATAATGTTAATGCCATAAACTAGTCAAAAATATATACACAACAATCATATATATGTATATAGGATGTCCTGAGAGGGACAAGGGTCATGAACAAGAGAGTGTAAACCATTAACCTAAACTGTGTAACTCGCTCCATCCTAATGAAAACTATGGGCTATATAGGTTCATCTCCCCCTGCTGAAAAGACCCCAGTGTGTGTTAGCTGCACGAACCAAGGAATTCGAAGGAAGAGCTAAGGACATCAAGGCTCTATCCATTCCAAATTTTATTTGTGTACCAAGTACACAGTCATATAGACACTACACCGGCAAATGTGGTTTCCAGTGTTAGTTCCCCATGGACTACACCTTCGCAGTGAGTTACACAATTCCCTTTAAGCCCAATTTAAAACCGTTTGCACATGATCCCAACCATAAACCCAGGAGTTTTATATTAAGGCATTTACTACTTGGCATCGTCATAGCAATTATGCTTGCTAGCTTATATAATAATGCCAAACAAATCTATATAACCACTAGAATTCTAAGTACTTTTTAAATCCAAAACCATGACCACCAAGGGCTTTTCACATCCGATTTAACCAATTATCCATTAATCCAATGCAATGGTTTCATAAATAAGTTCAATTATGTAATTATCCATGTTGAAAAATCAGATTAACAAAATAGGTTGAGGTTAATGCCATTACCTAGCCATAAACTCATGTATTTGGAGAAACCTATGTTTCCCATTCCAATTCCCATAATAATGCACCCATTCAGTCCCAAAAGAAACCATAAAATTATCAATTTAAAACATAGGAAAAGTAATTCAAGTAAGTCCAATCAAAACTCCTCAACCCAATTACATACCCATCAATTTAAACCACATGGATAATGAGTAAATAAACTCCATAATGTAAAATTAAAGTTAGGGAAAGAGATACATGCCTGAAGACACAAACAATTGAAAACAATTCAAAGTTTGGAGCCCAGATGATGAATTCACTATAAAACCCTTGAATGTTCTTAGGTTTTGAGTTTGAGAGAGAAAGAGAATGATTTGATCTTTGAGAACTTAAGTAAATGGGGTTATTTGATGTTTAAAGGCCATACAAGGGGTAAAATTATGAAAATACCCTCACCCTAAGTGAAAAAACAAAAACTGGTTAACATAACAACGTGTCACGCCAATATTGCAGAGGCTAGCCTTCATTCCATGTTGCTATTGCAGAGCTTATCCTCCGTGACACTCTAGTATCGCGGACCCTTACTGCCTCGGGATCCTAAAATGACCTTGAACCCCTTCCAGAAATTCAAAAACTTTCCCAAACCACCCTTTTAATACCCCTAAACATAATTCAAGTAAAAAATGGACAAAATAAATGCGAGAGGGTCAAATACAAATCATCAAAGTTTTGAGGGGTCTTACATTACCCCTCTCAGGATCACATCCCCGAATGAGGAGTTAGGCTATTTTCTACCATGTCATTAGAAAGAATGTAACAGAATTAAATGACAAATTTTGAAATGCGACAGAAGGATAATGAAACTCATACCTCAAGCACTCTCATCCAACATAGGGAATAAAAATGGTATTTGACCTTCATAGCTTCCTCACCTTCCCATGTAGCTTCTTCCACCTTTTGATTTATCCAAGGAATATTCATTGAAACAAAATTTTTAGTCCTCAATCTACGAACTTTCCTTTTCAATATCTCAATCGGGACATTCTCATATCATAAATAATTTGTAACACCAACATTATCAATAGGCATTATTAAGGAAGGATCACACACACACTTTTTCAGCATAGACACATGGAAAACATAATAAATAAAGGCCAAACTTGCTAGGAAATCGAACTCATAAGCGAGATTCCAAATTCACCACATAATTTGATATAGTCCAAAATAACAAGGACTGAGCTTCCCCTTCTTCCCAAACCTCATGATTCAATTCATAGGAAACACCTTCACGAAAACCCAATCACTCACTTCAAACTCCAACTCCTTTCGCCTTACATCCGTAAGACTTTTGGAAACTTTGAGCAGCCATAAGTCTTTCTCTAATTACCTTCACTTTCTCCGTGGCTTGGAGAACCAAGTCAGCACCAAACAATCTAGTCTCACCAGCCTCAAACCATCCAACAGGAGACCTACACCTCCTACCATAGAGGGCCTCAAATGAAGCCATCTGAATGCTAGAATGGTCACTATTATTGTACCGTAAATTCAATAAAAGGCAAATGATTAACCCAACTCCCCTTAATATCAATTAGCATATCCTCCAAAGTCTGAATTGTACACTCTGCTTGGCCATCCATTTGAGGGTGGAAAGCCATGCTCAGGTTCACCTAAGTCCCCAAACCTTTCTTAAATAAGCACCAAAAGTGAGAAGAAAACTGCGTACCTAGGTATAAAATAATGGACACCGGTGCTCCATGCAACTTATCTATCTTTCAAATGAATAACTTAGTATGATCCTCTTCTGAGTATTTAGTCCTCACAGATAAAAAATGAGAAGAAATAGCCATTCTATCCACAATGGTCCAAATAGAATCATACTAATTACGAGATCGCAAAAAACCCATAACAAAAGCCATATTAATCATCCCCCACTTCCACATGGGCAACTATATCTCTTGAAACATGCCACTGCACTTCAAATGCTCAACCTTGAACTGCTGATAAATAATGCACTTAGCTACAAAGTTCGCCACATCTTTCTTCATATTGTTCCACTAATAGGTTTCCTTCAAGTCATGGTACATATTAGTCGAACTCAAATTAATTATTTATCTAGACTCGTGAGCCTTAGTCAAAATTATTTCTCGCATCCCATATATGTCAGGAACACATAATCTTCCTTAATACCTCAGAATGCTAACTCTTCCAATCTCGAATGCCATAACCTTCTGCTGACCTACATCATCCTTAATTTGCATAAATATGGGATCTAAAGTGTATTTCTCCTTTACGTCAACATCAAGAGATAATTTAACCACTTTTTGAACAATTAATCCCCCATCCTTAGAGTCCAAGAGATAAACTCCCAAATTAGCCAACTTGTGAATACCCTTTTACTTGCCCTCTTTTCTCCCCATCAACATCTGATAGGATCCCCATAGACAGCATTCTAAGAGTATCACTAACAATATTAGCTTTACCTTGATGGTAGAACAACCTCATGTTGTAATCCTTAAGCAACTCAAGCGATCGCCTCTATCTAGGATTTAATTCCTTCTACATAAAAACATATTGCAAACTCTTATGGTCTAAATAAATATCCACATACACCCTATACAAATAATTGTGCCAGATTTTTAATGAAAAGACCAAAATAACCAACTCTTGATCGTGAGTCAGGTAATTCCTCTTATGAACCATAAGCTGCCTAGAAGCATAAGATACAACCCCATCATGCTGCATCAAAACATAACCCAGTACCAAATAAGATGCATCATAATATACAATAAACCCATTATTATCCTCGGGTATGATCAAACCAGGCACAAAAGTCAACTTATCCTGCAACTTCTCAAAACTACTCTCCCGAGCATGGGACTACAAAAACTTAAACTTTTTCTGAGTTAGCTTCTTTATCAAAGAAACAATAGATGAGAAACTCTCAACAAACTTCTGATAATACCCAACCAAGCCCAAAAATCTCCTAATATCGGTTGGAGTCATGGGTTTAGGCCATTTTTTAACTGCCTTAACTTTCTGTGGATCCACCTTGATCCCTTCACTAGAAACAACATTCCCCAGAAAAGTATAACATTCAGCCAAAAATCACACTTAGATATTTTGACATACAATTTTTGATCCTTAAGAGTTTGCAACACAATTCAGAGGTAATTGGTTTGATCCTCCTCACTTTTGCAGTACACCAAGATGTCATCAATGAGGACAATAACAAATAGATCCATAAACTCTTTGAACACCCAATTAAAAAGATCTATAAAAGTAGTTGGAGTATTATTCAACCCATGTAATATAACCAAAAACTCATAATGGTCATATCAGGTTCAAAAATTAGTCTTTGAAATTTCAACCTCTCTAATTTTCATCTTATGATATCTTCAATGAAGATCAATCATAGAGAAACATCTAGCGCCTTGAAGCTGGTCGAATAGGTCATCAATACTAGGACGAGGGTACTTATTTTTCACAGTCACCTTATTCAGTTGGCAATAGTTTATACACATACGAAGAGACCCATTTTCTATTTTCATGAAAATTACAAGAGCACCCAACAAAGAAACACTACAATGAATGAACCCTTTATAAAAAAGATATTTTATCTACTTCTTAAGTTTCTTTAGATTAGCCTGAGTCATCTTATAAGGAGGAATAGAAACAGGATGGGTATCCAGTAGAAGATCAGTCCCAAAGTCTATTTCCCTATTAGGAGGAATTCTGAGAAGATCATCAGGAAACACTTCAAGAAATTCATTAACCACAAGGTCGATCGCAATGAGGGACTCTCAAAAGTAGAATCCATAAACTAAACTAGTGATACAAACACCCTTAGGAAATCAACTTCTTATCTTAAAGATAGGAAATAAACCTCCTTTTGGGCACTAAGGTACTCCTCTCCCATTCAATCATTGGTTCATTGGGGAATTTAAAACTGACCTTTCAGGTCTTACAATCCATAGAAGCATAGCATGAATAAAGCTAATCCATCCGCAAGAATATATCAAAATCCACCATATCAAGTTCTATCTAATCCACCATCATCTTTCTTGGAATGGTAGACACCATAAAATCCCTATAGATTTTTCCAGCGATAATAGAATCACCTACTAGAGTCAAAATAAATAAGGGGTCGAAAATGCTTTCTGGACCGAAACCAAAATTTACAGCCATATAAGGGGTCACATAATATAGGGTAGAACCTGGATCAAGCAAACATTAAACATCATAAGAGAAGAGTAGTAACATACCAGTGACAACATCAGGGGATGCCTCATATTTCTGATGAGTACCAAGTGCATAGAGATAATTTTGGCCAATACCAACACTCAAAGTGGCACCCTTAGGTGTCAGAGCTAAAGAGGTGGCGATAAAAAACTTATTAGATCCAATGGGAACTTTGGATATAGAACAATTTCTATGCAGATAACCAGGAAGATTAAGCTTCACTAGCCTGAAATTGGGCACCCTATTCCTTAGGACCATTGCTACTCTTAAAACTATAATCACTTGAAGGCTTAGGATAAGGAGCACTAGCTATTCAATAAGAATTTCCTCAATTCTTTTTCTTAGTCTATTATATACAATCTCTCCTGCTGTTCTATGACCTATACCCTACTTTGAATACCTATACTTCTTGTTCTACCTCTCTCCCATCTCTACTTACTTCTTCTTTTATCCTCTACCTATTGTATGTAAACCACTATTCTGGAGATGTCAATATCATTGTTCAACTTCATAGCCTTACACTTTAATACCAAATCACGGGACAATCTAAAAGAAAACGTTCTTATTTTGGACCTTAAATTAGCCACTAACTCTAGCATATAAAAGGACAACTATTGAAATTTCAGAGCATACTCCTTCACACTCATCTTCCCTGCTTTAACTTCACAAACTCTTCAACCTTAGCTTGCCTCAACTACTAAGGAAAGAAGTGATCATGAAAAGAATCTAAAAACTTACCCTACACTACTAGCTCAGCATTGTTACCCCTCAAGCTTCCAACTTCTCATACCACTAATAAGCAATATATTTCAATTGATAAGAAGTAAACTCTACACCCTTAGAATTGGTAGCATACATAATCCTAAAAATCTTCTCCATCTCATCAATAAACCCCTAAGGATCCTTCTAAAATTTAGATCTTGTAAAGCTTAGGGGAATCAATCTCATAAACTATCCAACCCAAGTGACTTCAGATGAATGAGCAACAAAACCAATACAATCAGAATGATAGGACTGTGATGCCACCAATTGAGTAAACATATGAATAGACTAATGGAACTAAACATTAGATATATCTCCCTAAGGCACCTGCTCATGCATGTCACCAACTCGAGAAGCCTAAGAAGGACTAGTAAGGATCGGCGGAACCCTACTTGGAGTAGTACAATTAGTAGGGACCCTAGATCGGGTATGCACTCCATAAGTAGGTTGAGTTCCCTCCATATTGTCCCCAGGTGGGATAGAAGTTCCAGTAGAGTTTCTATAATAGTTACATCTTTGGGGAGGCATAATTTGAAATATGAGTAAGCCAGGAGGTAGAGGAGTCTCATGACACAAGACTCTATAGCCCAAAATAGAATACAAGAAAGGGAAATAAATCTAAATACCTCATAGCCTCTCCCTTATAAGTGTGGTATGCTACACACTAATAAAATGGGCTCTACTCGACATGGTTTTATGGAAACCTAATGTCCTAGAACCATACTCTAATACCATGATCGTCATGACCCAAACTAGGCCCTAGTCATGATAGATATCTCATGCCTACTGTGAGCCGAAGACCATTCTCTTAGACTAACTTCCAGAATACAATAAAAAATATATCATAATCCAACCAAATAGTAATAAGATAGATAAATAATCAAATGTGAACTCTATGAATCAAAACCAACATCAAACTTACACTCGTCCACAAAAGCCTCTAAAACCAAAAATGCCAACTAGGTCGGGATATGCTACCAACCATGACCAAAAAGAAAATCCAAGAGAAATACTAAGACATAATAGAAATAGATGAAATGACCAGGCCTTTTGAAAGATGGAGGCTCGTTACTTTACAATATTTCAACAGATGTACCAAACTACCTAACACTTCACAGGAGCAATAAAACTCCCTTCGAGCCCTACATCATGAAATAATATAGCATCCAGTGATATTTAGTGGGATAAGCACTGGCATGTAAATTAGGGAAAGTGATAAAATAATGCTAATTCCAAAAACCGGTCCAAACCATATATTCAACAAACACATATACATATATAGGATGTCGAGATAGGCATAAAAGTGTTATGAACATGATAGTTTAAACCATTAACCTAAAATGTGAAGACCGCTCCATCCTAATAGCACCCACAGTCTATATGGGTCCAGCTCCCCTTGTGAAAAGGGCCTAGTATGTGTTAGTCACATGAATCAAGGAATTTGATGGAAGGCTAAAGGCACCTAGGATCTAGCCATTCCAAAATATAATGTGTGTACCAAGCACATGGTCATATAGACCCCTATGCTGACAAATATTTTTTTCAGTGTTAGTTCGCCCGAAACTAAACCTTCACAGTGAGCTTCACATTTCCATTTAAGCCTAAATTAAAATAGTTTGCACATAATCATAACCATAAACCCAGGAGTCTTATATTAAGGCATTTACCACTTGGTATCTTCATACTAATTATGCTTGCAATTTTATATAGTAATGCCAAACAAATCCATCTAACCATTAGACTCCCGAGTTGAATTTTAAATCTAAACCATAGACACCAAGGGCTTTTGAAATCCGTTTTAACTAATTATCCATTAATGCAATGCAATGTATTCATAAATAAGTTGTATTATGCAATTAACTATTTTTAAAAATCAAATTTACAAAAATGGGTTGAGGTTAATGCTATTACTAAGCCAAAAACACATCAATTTAGGAAAAGCCATGTTTCCCTTTCCAATTCTTATAACAATGCTCCCATTGAGTCCAAAAAATCATAAATTAAAGCATAAAGTCATAAATTTATAACATAGGAAAAGTAATTCTAGTAATTATAATCAAAACACCTCAACCCAATTCCAAACCCATCAATTTAAACAACATGGATAATGAGTAAATAAATCCCACAATGTAAAATTAAAGTTAGGGAATAAGACACAAGCCTGAAATATACAAGTAATTGAAAACAACTCAAACTTTGGAGCCCGAATGAAAGATTCACAATAAAACCCTTGAATGTTCTTGGATTTTGAGTTTGAGAGAGAAAGATCTAATCATTGAAAACTGAAGGGAATGGGGTTATTTTGTGTTTAAAGGTCACACGAGGGTAAAAATACCAAAAACCCCTCACCCCAAGTGAAAAAAACAAAAACTAGGTATTCTTAACACAACAATGTGGTACATCAATATCGTGGAGGCTAGCCTCCATGCCATGCAGCTATCACAAAGGTTATCCCCCATGATATGCTAGTACCGCAGACCCGCACTACCCCAAGGTAGAAAAATGACCTCGAACCCCTTCCAAAAATTCGGAAACTTTTCCAAACAACCCTTTTAATACCACTAAACAAAATTAAAGTCAAAAATTGACATTACGAATGTGAGAGGATAAAAAGTAAAATCATCAAGGTTGTGAGATGTAAGACTATGTACGACCCCACCTATGGGCCGTAAGTAGAACCTACGGGGTCATAGTTAGCCTTTGTAGGTAGCATACAAACCCTGAACCTGCAGGTCTTTAAGTATGACACCTACGTAGCCCCCTACGATCTCGTAGGCATAACTTACATTCTTCTAAGTAAGGTTCATGGGTTCCAACTGAGGGCATGCCAAATTTTTAACAAAAAATTACATCCAACACAGACAAATTTTCAATTTTTAGACTAAATTCAGCCACTACAACATACAAAATGCTAAGTTCCATAGGTATTTAACAAAACATTTAACTTATTCAACTTTTATTTCTACTTTTAGAGTGATCACGTGCTTCTTAAATCAACAATCACGCATTAATTGATATTTCACAAGTTTAAGGCTTGAAATATTTCAAGACTATAAGAATTTAGTAATTCCAAGTGACATCTTATGTTATATGTTGAAAATTATTTTTTGAAACTAGATTGATTTAGCAAAACCTTACTTGTAGTGAAGATTCTAGAAGTAAAAGTTGAACAAGTGATTTAGCCCTAGGTTCTCAGTAGAATGTGTGCAATAGGGTGTAGTGGATGAGTTTTGCCTTTTAAACTGTGGAATGGGAGTTGGAGAGTTAGAATTGAATATGCAATCAAATCAAATATCCAACCAGTGTTAGCCCCAATACCAATATCAATATTAAGGCTGACACCAATACCGACCATGCCCAAAGTAGTCACACAAAGCCTCTATCCAAAAACAAATAGCATCTGATTGAGAAATGGCCCTGACCATAGCCAAAATCAAAGTCCAAGAAACAAAAATAACATAAAGAAGTCCATATCATAAAATGGAGCCTTCCTGAGTGTGGAAGCTCACCACTTTAGTCTGATAAAAAGCTGTCCCCATATCCAATAATTGAGCAGAAGGATTAGTATGGCCAGTTTTTGCATCCTGTGGGGACACAACACCCGAAGATAAGTTAGCGGGTGAATGCTAACATGTACTCAGGAATAAGGATAAAATAATCCAACATATAGAACCAAGTAAGTAACGAAGTGCAATCACATTTATATATATATGTATATATATATTCCATGTCGGGAAAAGGGAACTGGTTTAGCATGCACTTATAACCTTTGACTTGGGATTATGTCCCTGAACAAGCCCCAATACATGTAGGCGCATGAATTAAAGATATCATATGGGCCAGGGATTCCGTGTACCCTTCACCCTCCATGATACATATGTCCAAGTATGAACTTAGGGGATTCCTATGTACCTCACAAGTATAAGGTCATCATTACACACCCTCATGTCGACAAATATGAGGTTCCAATGTTTGTCTATTAGACTCACACCTTCACGGTAAGCTATCACAACCAACCATTATTGCCCAATTAAAATATTTAGCACATAACCAAACCATAACTTCCAAGAGTTAATTACCTAGGCATTATAAAGTGGTATCGTCATACGACCTATAGCTCGCAAGTAATGTCATTAGCCAATACTTAGTGGATTCCCATGTACCCCACATGATTTCCAATTAATCCAAAGCCATGGTCACTAAGGACTTTCCAATCCATTTAAAACCATTTAAACCAATTTAAGTTCCACTACCATATTATGCAATGCAAGGATTTCAATAAAAATTATACTATGTGACAAAACCTTTCTCATAGGCATTTTAACAAACATGTTGAGGGCATATAGTTTCCAAAACCAAAATCAAGAACCAATTAACCATTCCCATAAAACCACATGTTCAAACCAACATTATAATATGAAAACCTATAAATAGAACATAGGAAAACATTACTCGACGATTAGTAACCAAAACCCTCAACATATATTTCAAAACCCCAAAAAATATCACAATTATTCCTTGAAAACCATTAAGTTAAACATGCTTTTAGTTTGAAATAATAATGAAGGAGGAGTAACATTCCATAGATACCATAGAAGACGAATAGAAACCACCCTTGTAAGCCTCGAATTGATTGTATTGAAGAAACCCAAGGCTTTCTTAAACCAATAGCCTTGAGAGAGATTTGAGACTGTTTAAAGTGTATTTGATTGAGAATACTAGGTTAAATAAAGTGCCAAAAGTTTTTGAAGTCGTGGGGTCAAAAAAAGTTAAGAGCGAAATGTCTGGAATACCCCCAGATTAAACTTAAAAAATTACCGCAGGAGGGTACGGTTTGGACTACTCACTCATACCCACATCATACGAGTGGTACCCTCTAATAACTTCATTCGAAGGTTGAACATTAGAAACTATCAACCATATGAATCCCCTAGCCCAAATCTTACCTATACCATATGACTAGTACCCTTAAACTGTATCCAAGACAGAATCAAAGGGGGTTGGACACTGGGTAACATATGACTTCATTATACCACTCATACCCTATCCTTATGGCTTATAGTTAACAACTCAAAATCAGAGCCGATTCAAGTTACTATGTTTCGAATTAAGTGAAGGATCAACCCAATGACCCATCACCAGCCATACCATAACCACAATAAAAACTTGACCACCAAGCATTGGATATCCTACGAGATGGATCACCTGACCCGTACACTCACCTTAAGACTTATATGGTGAGTCGTATGATCCATAAAAGGATGAAAACTCAGGAAATTTCCAAGGGCTAAAACCCAGGGTGTTTGAATTCTCCCTCACTTGGATTATTCGTCCTCAAATGATTGAAAAAGGCAGTATAAGAATGCTTTACACCCCAATACCTCAACTTTAACCTTTAACTAAGTTAGAAACAAAGATGCAAGGAAATCAATTATTCCTCTAACAAAGTTTGAAAACATAAGTATGATGAAGAACATAGACCTTCCTCCTGAATTTCTGGGCAAAAAATAGGAATGGATACTTAGACTTCATGTCCTCTTTTGCTTCCCAAGTAGCCTCTTTAACCTTATGGTTCCTCCATAGAACGTAAATCAAAGCAACATCCTTTGTCCGCTACCTACGAACCTACCAATCTAAGATCTCAATCGGGACTTCCTCATATGACATAGAATTTGAAATACCAATATCCTTAATAGGTACGATTTGAGACGGATCTCTCATACACATGATCAACATAGAAATATGGAACATCATATGAATGGAGCTTAATCTAGAAGGCAACTCAAACTCATAAGCAACATTCCCAACCCTGCTCACAACCAAGTACGGACCAACATACTGGGGACTGAGCTTTCCCTTATTCCTAAATCATATCACTTCTTTCATGGGAGACACTTTCAAGAACACCTCATCCCAACCACAAACTCCAACTCTCTTCGCTTTATATCCATACAGGACTTTTGGAAACTTTGGGCAGCTTTAAGTCTATCCTGAATCACCTTCACCTTCTTCATGGCTTGGTGAACAAAATCTGGGTCAAACTTCTCCGCCTCACCTATATTAAACTACCCAATAGGAGATTTATACCTCCTACCATACAAGGCCTTAAATGAAGCCATCCCAATGCTAGAGTCATAGCTATTGTTATAAGCTAACTCTACAAAAGGTAAGTGCTCAACCCAACTAACACCATAGTCCATCATACTAGAATCCTTCAACGTCTGAATAGTCCTTTCTGATTTCCCATCAGATTGTGGGTGGAAAGCAGTACTAAGACTCACCTTGGTCCCCAATCCTTTCTAAAACGATGCCTATAAGTGAGATAAAATCTATGTACTGTGATCAGAGATGATGGAAATATGTACCCCATGCAACTTTACAATATCTTGGAGGTACAACTTGGCATAATCCTAAGCCAAAAAGTTAGTCCTCACTAGCAAAAAGTGAGTTGACTTTTTTATCCAATCCACGATGACTCAAATCATATAAAATTGATTCTGAGATCGAGGAAGACCGATAATGAAATCTATGTTGATTACCTCCCATTTCTACTCTGGAAACTCAATTTCTTGATACAAACCTTCAGCGTCATATGATCAACCTGCACTTACTGATACACCATGCAATTGGAAAGAAAATTAGCCTTATTATTTGTCATATTGTTCCACTAATACATCTTCTTAAGGTCATGATACATTTTTATCAAACAAGGATGAACAATATACCGCAACTAATGCTCCCCAGTCAAGATTCTCTCTCGTAAACTATCGATGTCGGAAACACATAATCTCTTTTGGTACCGCAATGTACCATCACCACTAATCTTAAAGGCTATCACCTTCTACCCACTAACGCCATCCTTGATCCTAAAAAACATAGGATCTAACACTTTTTTCTCTTTAATGTCATCACCAAGAGGCGACTACAACACTTTCTAAACGAATACTCCACCATCCTCATAGTCTAAGATAAGAACTCCATGGTACGCTAAAGGGTGAATATCCTTCACCAACTCCCATTTTTCCTTATCCAAATGAGCTAGAATCCCTAGGGATAACCTATTAAGAGCATTATCAACCATATTAGCTTTACATGGATGGTAGTGAAGACTCATGTCATACTTCTTGAGTAGCTCAAGTCATCTTCTTTGCTATAGGTTAAGCACTTTCTGAGTAAACACACACTAAAGGCTTTTATGATTAAAAAAGATACCCACATGCACTTCATATTAATAATGATGCCAGATTTTCAATGCAAACACAACAACTAATAATTCCAAGTCATACACCTTCAACTATCTAGAAGCATAAGCTATCATCTTTCCATGCTGTATTAAGACGTAACTAAAACCAACATAAGAAGCCTCATAATAGACCACAAACCCATCTGTGTTTTCAGGTAAAGTCAAAATTGGAGTCAAAGTTACCTTATCCTTTAGCTCCTCAAAACTACCCTCATAAGCTTCAGACCACAAGAACTTTACCTTCTTCTTAGTCAACTTTTTCAATAGGGCAGTTATAGAAGAAAAACTCTCTATGAATATCCTATAGTAACAAACTTAACCTTAGAAGCTCTGAATGTTTATTGGAATCGTGGGTCTCGGCTACTTCTTAACCACTACAACCTTTTGTAGATCTACCATGATCCCTTTACTAGAAATGATCTGACCTATAAAAGTAACAACGTTCAACCAAATCTTACATTTCAACAATTTGGCATACAACTACTGCTCTTTCAATGTTTGTAACACAACACAAAGATGGTTAGTATGATCCACCTCACTGTTATAGTACACTAAAATATCTTCTATGAACACAATGATGAACAAGTCCAAAAATTGATAGAAGCACCTAATCATCAAATTCATGAATACTGTCGAGACATTGGTCAACTCGACAGACCTAACGGAAAACTTAAAGTGTTTATACTGGGTATGGAAAGCATTCTTAGGGATATTATCCTCCATAATCTTTAACTGATGATACCCAGATCAAAGATCAATCTTGGAGAAATACTTAGCACCCTGCAACTAATCAAACAAATCATCTATCCTTAGAAGAGGATACTTGTCCTTTACCATTACCGTATTCAACTATCGGTAATCAATACACATCCGAAGGGAACCATTCTTCTTACATATGAATAACACCGGTGCACCCCAAGAGTACACACTAGGATGGATGGAACCCTTATCTAAAAGATTATTTAGCTGCTCCTTAAGCTCCTTAAACTAAATCGGAGCCATTCTATAAGGATGACTAAAAATTTGACGAGTGTCCAGAACAAGATTGATCCCAAACTCAATCTCCCTATCAGGAGGAACACTTAGAAGGTCATCAAGAAAGACTTCAAGGAATTTATCGCCACTAGGATAGAATGCAAAGAAGGACCATCCAACTTAGAATCTTTAACCCAGACTAGATGATAGATATACACCTTGGAGATCAAACTTTGAGCTCTAAGATATGATATGAACTTGCACTTAGGAGCTAGGAAACCACCATCCCACTCAATACCAGCTCATTAAGCAAATTAAAGACAACCTTATGGGCCCAAAAATCTAGAGATACATAGCACGAGTGCAACTAATCCATCCCCAGTATCACATCAAAATCTATCATATATAATTCAAATAGATCTACCATAGATTCTTTACCACCAATAGATACCACACCCCTTATTAACTTGTAATACCCCATATTTTCCTAGCATAATCTAAGTCCTAGTACATGAGTATTCATATATGAAATTTTGAAAAAAAAAATATTTTTTAGTTTAGAGCCTGTCATTGCATAGGAAATTCAATTAGATTTCCAATGATATAAAATTTTCCCAAATTTGATAACCGGGTATAAAGTTATGGCGATTTTAAGTTTTAGTTTCAAAACCACATAATTTTAACCTTTAGCGTGTCATGGAGCAGGCCAATCTCCCATTTGGAAAATTTCAGTAAGGGTCCATGATCCTGGTACATCGCTCCATATATTAATTTGATATTTTTCATTTTCAGTGTCGAAGAACGATACCACTGCATTGCGGTGAACTTCCAGGTCCCAATTAGTGAAGGAAGACAATTTCCTTGCATCGTGCCACAGACTAGTTTGCCAATTGTTAGATTCCAGTGACACGACGCAATAGTGCCATGTTGCGTCAGTCCAAAAAATTAGGATTTTCAGTCAGTTTTGAGTTTTAATTCCAAGGGCTTTTAAGTACTTTTCACTTGTCCCAGTCATCCCCAAACACAAAATCAAGTCCATCAATTTTCCCCAAAATCAAGAACATTCTCTCACGTAGCAAAACCTTAACCTTCAAGAATCAAGGTCAAATCTCAAGAACTCTTCATCAATCCATCCAAATTCATCATTCCAGATATGTTAGATGTCCATCCATGGATTTCTTTCATCCATGGAGTCACAATATCTGTTTTAATTACAAATCAATTATCTTTTCAAGATTTATGATATTAAATTATGATTTATAACTATGAATCTCTATGCACTCACATGAATATTGATTTTATACCATACTTTAATGAAATTATTGTTGTTATATAATCCCTCATGTTTTAATTTTGTCATTCTTTGAATTAGATCATGATTTAGTGTTATAAATGTTGAAGTCATGCCATTATTTCATGTTTTATACTATTCCTATGAATTGACTAAACTATGAAGTACAAGTGTTTGATAAAATGCCTATAAGAGTGATTTATTCAATAAGATCCTTAATGCTTTGGTCTTCAAGCTTTAGTGTCTTTTCAGTATTGTTGGTTTGAGTCCTGGGAGTATTGAATACCCTAAAACCATTGCTATTTATTTAGACTAGTCTCAGTACATTATAGAATAGTCTACATATTATATTATGAGCATTATCAGAATAGTAAGATATCAGTCATTAAACTCAAAATAATCTAGTATCTCACTGTCTTTCAGTTGGGAGTAGAATTTAGCACCGAGCGAGTGCAGGGATGGTGGCTTCCCCGTTAGATAGACAGAGTTATTTGTAGCAGTCCCTATACTCTAGAACTATGTATCCAGTATAGGATATAAGTAGTCACCCATCAAATTAGGCTTGACTATCTCGTAGGGTTCACCTATCAGTTCAGGCTTGATACCCTTAGTTCTTTGGACATTATATCAGTTTAGCGGATCCACATAACTATTATTAGTATCTGTGGCATAGTATTAACTCTCTTCCAACTAGGGTTAGAGGTTGGACCCCGATTAACTCAAATTGAGGAATGTCGGTTAGATGATACCTCCCACATTCTCAGATATAGTCTCAGTTATAGTCCCAGCTTAGTTATTCAGTCTTAATGTTATATGACAAAAGAATACAAATTTCATGTACTTTAGTATTTCAGTTTACAGATTTTACTCAGTTATGTTATATGCTTATTCATGCATCCTCAGTATTTACTGATTTCCATGTATTTTTAGTATCTATAAATTCCATGCTCTCTACTCAGTACTCTATGCTTTACATATATATCAAGTTAATTATTAGTTCGGTTCATGAAACCATGCATACCAACCTATCTCATTTAGCATACCAGTATATTCAAAGTACCAATCACATACCTTTCTTTTGTACTATGATGTATCATATCATAGGTGCTGACGCTCAGTTCCTAGATCACACTTAGTCCCTCAGATCATTAATAGTACAGTAGTAGTGGTGAGTCCTCATATTTTGAGGACAAATTATATTACTTTATCTCTTTATCTTAGTAGTTAGTAGAGTTAGTTGGGGCAAGTCCCATCAACTCATAGTATCTAATTTAGAGGCTTTTCAGAAACTACAGTTAGCTATTCAGACTATTTTGATTTCAGTATTTTTATCAGATTCAAAACTCAGTAGTTGTTTCATTATTAAAACCTTATGGAATTTAAGTTATTCTTCCAAATTCATGATTATATTATTTAGTGCTCACAGTAGGTACCAGCTCATAGGTTAGCTTGTGGTTCCTTGGGACCATAAGCACCGTGTAGCGACTAGGGGATAGTCTCAAGTCATTACAAAATTGGTATTAAAGCCTAAGGTTTTAAAGTGTCCTAGGAAGTTTGAAATCCACATCGAGTAGAGTCTTATGCATAGGTGTGTAGTGTGCTACACTTATGGATGAGAGGTTACAATGTATTTAAGAAAAAGTTCCCCTTATTTCAAGTATTTATGTCCTGCGATTGAGCATGAGCTTAAGTTAATCTCTCAAGTATAATCCATTTTCTCCTTCCATTTATAGAACATGCCTCCTAAGAAGAATTAAAGAATAATAGGAACTAAGCTAGCCCCTCAGCCCATCAAGGCAGATTCTCAATATGAGCATGTCTTTCACGCAGAATTCAAGGTTGCATTCACTACTCTAGCAAACTCCATAGCAGGACAGAATGAATGGCCAATCACTGTTCTGGCTAACCTAGTAACCAATATTGCTGCCACCAAAATTTGAGACTTCACCTGAATGAATCCTCCTTTCTCTATGGGGTCCAAGTCTAAAGAGGATCCACAGGAATTCTTAGATATTGTTCAAAAGTTAACAGATGCTATGGGGGTGATATCTAGTTAGAGTGCCAAGTTGGCTGCATATAAATTGCAGGATGTAGCCCATACTTGGTTTAAGTAGTGGAAAATTGATAGAGGTATTGATGCAGGGCTTAGAGAATGGGAAGAGTTTGCCATGGCTTTCTTGGACAGATTCTTTCCATTAGAGATGAGGGAGGCCAAGGTGTTAGAATTTATTAATTTGAGGCAAGGCAACATGAGTGTGAGGGAGTATTATCTCAAGTTCACTCAGTTAACTAGATATGCTCATCATGTGGTAGCTGACAGTAGGTCCAAGATTAGTAAGTTTGTGTCTGACGTGTTTGATAGTATGGTTAAGGAGTGTAGGACCGTAATGTTTCTTAGTGAGATGGATTTGTCTAGGTTGATGGTCTATGCTCAAAAGATAGAGAAGTAAAAGATTAAGAAGAGGGAGATAGAAAAGAAGAGAGTTAGGATGGGTAGTTTTAATTTCAATCAGCCAAAGTCAGAAGGTGTTAACAGTACTCAGTTTTATTAAAGGTCTTCAGCCCTAGTACCTTTTTCAACCAGTGCCCGAGTACCCAACTTTAGAAATGATAATAGGGATAGGGCACCAGGCTCTAAGTCCCATGTCAGTGTTAGCAGTGCTCTTACCAATCCTTTATGTCAGAAGTGTGGCAGACACCATCAGGGTGAGTGTAGAGTGGGTAGTGATGTGTACTTTTGGTGTGGCAAGCCAGGTAATCAGATTCAGTACTATTGGGTATTTGCTCAGAAAGGTAGGGATGCACACCAATAGGGCTAGTCCCATTAGTCGTCAATTCCATTTGACCGCCCAACTCAGCATGGTGCCGCTTCCAATGCTACCAGTGGTCAGCGTCCGAATAAATTATATTTTTTTCAGTCCCGCCAAGATATGAAAAATTCTATTGATGTAGTTACTGGTACATGCAGGTCTTTCACTTACATGTTTATGCTTTACTAGACCCTGAAGCTTCTCTTTCTTTTGTAACTCCATATATAGCCATCAATTTTGGGGTCAGTCCCAAAAATCTAGCAGAGCCCTTTTCAGTATCTACCCCAGTGGGCATTTCCATTATAGCCAGACAGGTATACAAGAACTGTCCGGTCATAATATCTCAAAAAACTACTTCAGTTGATCTCGTAGTGTTAGAGATGATAAAATTTTGACATCATTCTCCACATGGATTGGCTCTACTCATGCTATGTCTCAGTTGATTGTAGAAATAGAAAAGTTCATTTCTAATTCCCAAATGAACTAGTCCTTAAATATAGGGGTAGTACTACGACACTTAGAGGTCAGTTGATTTTATACCTTAGAGCCAAAAAGATGATATCTATGGGGTGTGTCTACCATCTTGTACAAGTTAAAGACTCTAACTTAGAAATTCCTACTCTTGAGTCAGTCCCAGTAGTAAATGAATTCTCAGATGTATTTTCTGAAGAACTTATTGGAGTTCCCCCCGAAAGGAATATTAACTTCGAAATAGACCTTCTCCCAGATACTCAGCCTATATTTATTCTACCATGTAGAATGGCTCCATCTAAACTCAAAGAACTAAAAGAACAGTTGAAGGGTCTCTTAGATAAGGGATTCATTAGACCCAGCATCTCCCCATGGGGTGCACCTAGCTATTCGTGTGTAAGAAAGATGGTTCTCTCAGAATATGCATAGACTACCGTCAGTTGAACAAGATCACATTTAAGAATAAATATCCTCTTCCTAGAATCAATAACTTGTTTGACCAACTTCAAGGTGCTAGCTACTTTTCCAAGATAGACCTCAGATCAGGCTATCATCAGCTTAAAGTCAGGGAATGTGACATTCCAAAAATAGCTTTCCGAACTTGGTATGGTAACTTCAAATTTCTAGTCATGTCCTTCGGTCTTACGAATGCACCAGAAGCCTTCATGGACTTGATGAACCAAGTGTTCTAGTAGTACTTGGATATGTTTTGTATAGTATTTATTGATGACATTTTTGTCTATTCTCATATCAAAAGAGATCATGCAAACCATCTCAACATAATGCTTCAGACTCTTAGAGCTCACCAGTTGTTCACTAAATTCAGTAAGTATGAATTCTCGCTAAGATCAGTAGCATTCCTTAGTCATATTATTTTTGGTGATGGTATTAGAGTTGATCCTCAAAAGACTGAAGCGGTGAGAAACTGGCCTAGACCTATTTCTCCATCAGATATCAGAAGTTGGTTGGGTTTGGCTTGCTATTAATGTTGGTTTGTCGAAGGGTTTTCTTCTATTGCATCCCTCATGTCCAGATTAACTCAAAAGAAAGTTAAATTTCAGTGGTCAAATTCTTGTGAGAAGAGTTTTTAGGATTTAAATATTCGACTCACCTCAGCCCCAGTGTTAACTCTACTAGATAGTTTAGATGGTTTTTTTTGTGTATTGTGATACATCTAGAGTAGTTTTGGGTTGTGTCCTCATGTATTGTGATACTTAAGCCTCATGAGAAGAATTATCCAACTCATGATCTTGAGTTCGCAGCTGTTGTGTTTGCCTTAAATTTTTGGAGGCATTACTTTGTATAGGGTGCATGTAGATGTTTTCATAGATCACAAAAGGCTTCAGTATGTATTCTCTTAAAAAGATTTGAATTTGCATCAGAGAAGGTGGTTAGAGTTATTAAAAGATTATGACATGAGTGTTTTGTATCATCCAGGAAAGGCTAATGTAGTGGATGACTCTCTCATTAGAATATCTATGGGTAATGTAGCTAATGTTGAGGATGGGAAGAAGAAGTTAGCTCAGGTAGTTCATCAACTTGCCCGACTAGTTGCCCGCTTAGTTGACTTAACAGAGGGTAGTGTGTGGGTGTAGAGTAGCAATGAATCATCTCTAGTTTTTGAGGTGAAGGAAAAGCAGGATAGAGATCCCAGTCTAGTTAAGTTAAAAGTATCAGTCAAAGATCAGAAAGTGGAGGTTTTCTCCCAAGGGGATGATGGTGTTTTGCATTATTAAGGTAGATTATGTGTGCCTAGTGTAGATGATTAAAGGCAAATAATTCTTGTAGAAGTGCATGGTGCACGTTACTCTATTCATCCAAGGTCCAGTAAGATGTACCGCGATTTGCGGGAGATCTATTGGTTAAGTGGGATGAAGAAAGATTATAGAGTTTATAGCTAAGTGCTCTACTTGCCAACAAATTAAGATTGATCACCAGAAGCCTAGTGGGTCCATACAGGAGTTCAAAATTCCCATATAGAAATGGGAGGAAGTTAATATAGAATTTGTGACAGGTTTTCATCGTAACCATCATCAACATGACTCTATTTGGGTTATCGTCGATAGGATGACTAAATCAGCTCATTTCTTGCTATTATATACCTCTTATTTAGCTGAGGATTATGCCAATATCTATCTTAGAGAGTTGGTTAGGTTGGAAGGTATTCCCTTATGTATCATCTTAGATAGAGGTACTTAGTTTACCTCTTACTTCTGGAAAGCATTCCAAAAGGGTATTGGTGCCCAAGTCCATCTCAGTGCTGCCTTCCACCCTCTGACAGATGGTCAAGCAGAAAAGACCATTTAAAATCTTGAGGATATGCTGAGAGCATGCGTTGTGGATTTCAAGGGTAGTTGGTATGATCATTTGCCTTTGATTGAGTTCGCATATAATAACAACTATCATTCTTGTATCCGTACGGCTCCATTTGAGGGTCTCTATGATAGGATATGTAGATCTCTAATTGGTTGGTTTAAAGTAGGTATGGCTACAGTAGTAGGGCCTGAATTGGTATTTGATACATTAGAAAAGGTTCAGTTGATCAAAGAAAGGCTTAGGGCTTCCCAGAGCCGACCAAAATCATATGCCAATGTGAGGAGAATGGACCTCGAGTTTAAGGTCGGTGATCTTATATACTTGAAAATCCCTCCCATGAAGGGAGTGAAGAGATTTAGTAAGAAGGGGAAACTTAGTCCTTGAAATGTCGGTCCCTTCAGAATTCTCAGTTATTTTTGAAAGATAGCTTACGAGCTTCAGTCGCCTTCAGTTTTAGCCTCAGTACACCCAGTATTCCATGTCTCATTGTTGAAAAAGTGTATTGGTGATCCGGCTATAGTTGTTCCCTTAGAAAGTGTAGATATTCAAAATAGTCTCTCCTTTGAGGAAGTTCCAGTCGAAATTCTTAATCATCAAGTTCTAGACTAAGGAACAAAGAAGTTCCACTAATTAAAGTTCTTTGGTGGAATCAGTCTATTGAGGGAGACACTTGGGAAGTAGAAGCAGATATGTGGGCCACCCTCATCTTTTCTCTGTAAATCCAGATTTAGTATAAGGTACCAATCTTCTAAAGATTTTTTTTTCTCTGTCATGCTCAGTTTCAGCCGCACATCATGTTCATGTCAGTTGTCCATTCATGAATTAGTTCAGTCAGGCATTCCATGCATCAGACATACATATTTAGTGTGTAAGCTCAGTCCATCAGTTCCCTCAGCTTAACCAGTTTCATTCGAGGATGAATGATCCCAAGGGGGAGATATTGTAACACCCCATATTTACCTAGCATAATCTAAGTCCCAATACAAGAGTATTCACATATAAAATTTTTGAAACACTCCTTATTTTTCAGTTTAGAGCCTTCCATTGCGTAGGAAATTCAATTAGTTTTCCAATGATATAAAATTCGCCCAAATTTGATAATCGGGAAGTTATGGCGATTTTAAGTTTCAGTCTCAAAACCCCTTCATTTTAACATTTAGCGCATCTCAAAGAAGGCCAATCTCCCATTTGGAAAATTCCAGTGAGGGTCCGCGATCTTGCTGTGTTGCACCATAGGTTAATTTTTTTCATTTGCAGTGTCAAAGTCTGATACCACCGCGTCGCAGTGAACTTCCAGGTCCCAATCAGTGAAAGACTGTGATTTCCTCATGACACGCCATAGACCAGTTTCCCAGTTGTCCGATTCCAGTGATATGACGTGATGGTGCCACGTCGCACTACTCCAGAAAATCAATATTTTTAGTCAGTTTTGAGTTTTAGTTCCAAGGGCTTTTAAGTACTTTCCCCTTGTCCCAGTCAACCCCAAACACGAAATCAAGTCCATAATAACCTAATTAGGTATTATTCTAATAAATTTTTTCCCAAAATGAAGAACATTCTCTCAAGTATCAAAACCCTAACTTTCAAGAATCAAGGTCAAATCTCAAGAACTCTCCATCAATCCTTCAAAATTCATCATCCAAGATATGTTAGAGTTCATCCATGGATTCCTTTCATCCATGGAGTTCAAGTATCCATTTTAATTACAAATCTATCATCTTTTAAAGATTTATGATATTAAATTGTGATTTAAAACTATGAATCTCAGTGAACTCCCATGTATTGATTTTATACCATACTTTAATGGAATTATCGTTGTTATCAAATCCCCTATGTTTTAATATTGTTATTCTTTGAATTAGATCTTGATTTAGTGTTATAAATGTTTAAGTCATGCTATTATTTCAAGGTTTATACTATTTGTGTTTGATAAAATGCCTACAAGAGTGATTTATTTAATAAGAGCCTTCATGTTTTGGTCTTCAAGATTTAGTGTCTTTTCAGTATTGTTGTTTTGAGTCCTAGGGGTATTGAATACCCGAAAACCATAGTTGTTTATTTATTTTAGTCTCAGTATATTATAGAATAGTCTTCAGATTATATTATGAGCATTATTAGAATAGCCATATTTCAGTCATTAAACTCAGAACAGTCTAGTATCTCTGTGTCTTTTAGTTGGGAGTAGAATTTTGCACCGAGCGAGTGCAGGGATGGCGGCTTCCCCTTCAGATAGGCAGAGTTGCTAGTAGCAGCCCCTATACTCCATAAATATGTAGCCAGCATAGGATATGAGTAGTCACCCGTCAATTTAGGCTTGACTATCTCGCAGGGGTCACCCGTCAGTTTTAGATTGACACCCTTAGTCCTTTGGACATTATATCAGTTTAGTAGGTCAACACAACCATTGTTAGTACCTATGGCATGGTATTAACACCCTTCCACTGGGGTTATAGGTTGGACGTTGATTAGCTCAAATTAGGGAATGTCGGTTTGATGATATCTCCCACAATCTCAGATATTATCTCAGTTACAGTCCCACCTCAATTATTCAGTCTTAGTGTTGTTTGACCAAAGCATACATATTTCAGTAATTTCAGTATTTTAGCTTACCAATTTTACTTACTTATGTTATATGCTTGGTCATGCATCCTCGGTATTTATAGATTTCCATGCATTTTCAGTATCTACAGATTCTATGCTTTTTACTTAGTACTCCATGCTTTACAAGAATGGAGTTATTAGTTCCCAAATTGCACTTCGTCCTTCAATTATCTGCAGTACAGTAGCAGTGGTGAGTCCTCATTATCTGAGGATAGATTATATTACTTCATGTCTTTATCTCAGTAGTCAGTAGAGTTAGTTGGGTCCTGTACCATCAACTCACAGTATCCAATTAGAGGCTTTTCAGACACTACAGTAAGCTATTCAAACTATTCAGATTTCAGTATTTTTGTCAGATTCACAATTCTGTAGTTATTTCATTATTAAAATCTTATGGCATTTCAGTTATTCTTCCGCATTCATGATTATATTATTCAGTGCTCACAGTAGGTACCAACTCATCGGTTAGCTTGTGGTCCCTCGGGACCGTAAGCACCATATAAGGACTAGGGGGTAGTCTCAGGTCGTTACATGACTCTTCTAGACATCATAGAGTCACCTACCAGGATAGAAACAAAAAATAGGTCCAGAACACACTCTGGACCAAAACCAAAATTCACAGCCACAAATAGGGTCACGTAAGATAAAGTAGACCCCAGATTAAGTAAATAGTATACATCACGAGAAAAGAGTTTCAACATACTAGTCATGACATTAGGAGATGCCTCAGACTCCTAATAAGTAATGGTAGCATAAAGATGGTTCCGACCAGTGTCGGAACAAGATGGTGCACCCTTTGGTACCAAAGCTAAAGAAGAAGCAATACAAACCTTGTTTTCCCTAGCATCAACCTTAAAAATGGGACAATTTTTAAGCATATGCCCTAGATGACCACAGTTAAAGCACCTGCCCCTTCCCTTATCACAGAATCAATGATGCAAGTGACCACGAAATCTACAGAAAGGATATGATGGAGCTAATTGGGCCCTACTAACTTGAGATTTGGCACCATGTGCCCTAAAATTATCACCACTTTGAAAATGCCTGTCACCCGACGGCTTTGGGTAGGCAGCACTAGCCACAATTAAGAACCAAAATTGCCCTACTTCTTCTTGGGCCACTTACCACTATCCCTTCCACTCTGCTATTGGCCACCACCCTGCTCAGAGAGCCTAAACTTCTTGCCCTGCCTCTCCCCTAGATTAGCCTACTTCTTCTTTTCTTTCTCCATCTATTGCATTTATACCACCAACCTGGAGATATCCTTGTCCTTGATCAACAAGGTTGCTTTACTTTTTAAAATCAAGTCTCGTGACTAACCAAAATCAAACTTTCTAATCGTCGCCCTCATTCTAGAAACTAACTCCAAAGCATATCATGATAAATGGTGAAACTTAAGGCATATTCCTTGGCTAACATCTTACCCTGCTGCAAATTAACAAACTCTTCCACTTTTTCTTCCCTGAACTTCTGAGAAAAGAAGAGGTCTAGAAAAAAATTAGAAAAATCATCCCACAAAGATGACTCAACATTGTCACCCCTTGCCTAATCCCATTCCTCGTACCATTTATAAGCCACAAATTTCAGCTGGTAGCAGAAAAATTCATGCCCTCTATATTTATGGCATTCATAACATGAAAGATCCTTTCTATCTCATCCAGAAAAACCTGAGAATCCTCCTTCACCTTAACACCAGTAAAGGTTGAAGGGGTAAACCTTATAAACTAGCCAACCCTTGTAGCCTTAAAATATAAAGTAACATAAAAACCACACTCCGAATGAGTAGCTGCAAATTGTGGTAATATATGAATGGACCGAAAAAACTCAACGCTTATCACATTAACTTGAGGAGTTTAGGATCGACTAGAGGGAATCGGTGGAACTCTAGAATGATCTAGAATTGGACCCCTAGACTTGGTATGAATCCCTTCAGTAGAGTATGTCCTATCAGATTATCGAGGCATGATATAAAAAGCAAACAAATAAGAATTAAAGAGGAATTCAGGACTCAGACTCTACATCTTAAGAACAAAACACGAGAGAGAGAAACATTCCTAAATGCCTTGTAGCCTCTTCCTTATGATTGTGGTGTGCTACATACCCTTAAAAAAGACTCTACTTGATATGGCTTTATGGACTCCTAATTAACCATGAACCTAGGGATTTGATACCAATCTGGCGTGACCCAAACTAGGGCCAAGTCATGTCGGGTGCCTGAAGTCCAACTTGGACCACAGACCACCCCCAATACCCAATTGATGTTGGGTGTATTTATGTATTCTAATGTCACTATTCTAGCTTATTTCGCCTTGTATTTAGAGTAAATTGAGAGCTTAATGTGTTCATATGGATATAAATTAGAATCTAAGAGTTAAAATATGTGACTAAAATTTTCAAAGTGTATTTCAAACAAGATTGATTCAAATTGATCATTTAGAATTCAATTGAGGAAACTAGTGTGACTAGCTTTAGCTAGGTATCTGTCTAGTCTATCGTGTTGGATTCTAACGTGTTTAATGAGCTCCTAAGGTTGGTATTGTGTATTTATATATGAAAATATTTGTTGATAATGTTCAAGGGTAAATTGTATCAATCCAAGGGTCAAAACAATAAGTTAGAAATCAAAGTGAATGAAGCCCATGCTTAACTCGTGTTTCTAGTTTTCCATCTTGGATGTTGTGTTGTTTTGAGCTCTAAATTGTTGTGTTTAATGATATAGGATGCTTTGTGAATGGACTATGATGATATATGAAGGATGTAAAAGCTTTAAATAAAGTTGAAAAAACTCAAAAAGGCTCAAAATGGATCAACAAAAGCATAATACAAAATTTGGCGCAATTGAGATATCTAAAATGTCTTAGGCGTATAAGGATAGTAGGATAGGAAAATAGGTGTGACCTATGATTCAAAAGCTATTAAATGGACCCAAAATAGTGTGTCATTGTGATGAGGTCCCATAACGACCTCCACACCCGCTTTTAAGCCTCGTGACGTTACCTCTCCTCTAGTTTCCATCTTGCGCGTCATGGCTTCCACTTCCGTTTGCAGCAAGTGCGTTGTGAGGTCGAATACATGGATTGGGACTTGTTTTCCACTATAAATACATATTTGTAAACATTATTATTCATCTTGGAATGTATTGGAGCATAAAAGAGGATTCTATAACTTTATAACATATGTATACATTCTTATTTTATGGTTTTGATCATTCAAATAACCTTTTGGATGATATTTACGATTATGAGTGGCTAATAACTCCCTTTTTGGGGTTGAAGTCGAATACATGAGTGCTATTGTTTTTATTTAAGTATATTGATTTTCTTATCATTGTTGGTTGTGTTCTCAATCTAATTTTAACTATATTGAGTCTTAATCACCCTTAGAATACACCCATCATCAACCCTGTGAACTTGGGAGATGGAATAGGGAGAAAGAATGTGGAATTGAACAAAGAATGTTTCGTAGTCTCTTACGAAATAAGGAATACAAATTAGTGTCTAGGAAAGGGATAGACTTAGATTCCTTACTTGATTCAAACGTAGGATGATAGCTTAAGGAACTTAATTGGATTATTACATCCATGCTCAATGATGTAGTTGTAATGTTCATATTAGGTAATTGGTTAGAGGTCGGGAGACCATGATCATGCGATTAACCCTATGAATTGAATACCTAGATAAGTGAATTGAGGAATGAAAATCAATAACACAGTATGATTGTTCAAAGTGGTTCAAACCTAGGTTTCACTCCTATTGATTGTCCAAGATCTTTACTTTATGCACTATTTACTTTACTTACAATTTACAAACTTCAATCTCTCTTTTGGTTACTTTTGCACTATTTGAATCTAAACTGTGAACCAAAATAGAATCTTTGTTCAAACAAGACCTGTAGGATCTATACTTGGTTTTCATTAGGCCATTTTAATACTTGATAAGACCACGTACACTTGCGTGTGCGCCTGGGCACTATTAAGATTTTGGAGTTGTTGTCGTGGACTTGAAATTGGGCAACTGTTTATCTTAGTTTTACTGTTAATTTTATTTGGTGTTCTTACACTTGGTCTTGGTTTTGTGATTACAAGAAATAGGTTGTAATGTTAGGAGCTGGTAAGGGATAGATATTTGGTTGAACTAAGACCCGAACTCGAACAACACCTCCATCAATGATGGAGAGACACAATCCATCTCCCCTAATTTTTGTAAATAAAAAAAGACCAAGAGAATCCTGATATAATGGCTACAGAACAACAAACATGCGGGACAGTTAGGGAAGTGGCAGTCCCTCTTCTGACAAACTTGACTTCCCCAATTCAAAGACCAAATACTGGGAGGAATTTTGAGTTAAAGCATAATACACTGCAGCTTCTTATCAGTAGTGGACAGTTTGCTTGCATGTCACACGAGGATCCACAAGTCCACTTCTAGACTTTCATTGAGCTTACTAACACATTAATTCTGACTGGGGTGAATACAAATTATATAAGGTTGACACTTTTTCCCCATTCACTGTTGGCAGAAGCTAAAAGGTGGTTGAATGCGAAGCCAGCCAATTCAATCACATCATGGGATGGCTTAGCCAGAAAGTTCCTCATCCGATTCTTTCAATCTGGAAAGACTATGAGACTTCGCAATAAGATAGTAAGCTTTAAGAAGAAACCAGATTAAAACCTCTATCATTCTTAGGAACGATTCAAAGTTCTTCTTTGGGATTGTTAACATCACCAACAATCCAATGAGGTACTTGCTCATACTTTTGTAGAAGTTCTTGATCACAATACTAAGATTTTTCTAGATTCAACCACAGGTGGTTAAGTGCTGGAATTGACTTATGATAAGCTGTAGACATTGTTGATCCACATAGCACAAAGAAATCTTGAGTGTCTTTCAGATACTAGAAATTGCATAAAATGAATCACAGGTGTATTTAAGGTAGACCAGTTCACTGCCTTATCAGCTCAGGTTGTTGCATTGAAAAATATTAGAAATACTTAGTTCAGTAGCTTTAAATTAGGAGCTCCATAGCCTACAACAACAGTCAATGAAGTTCTATAAACGAGTGGTTGGTGTGAGGTATGTAGAAATAATGGCCATTATGTGTCCATGCGGGCCTGAAATTAGGAATTAATGATGTACGTAGACAATGCTCAAAGGCCAAATTATGGTAATGCCTACAATATGAAATGGTAGACTTAACCATGGAACACCCAATAACAACAAATCCAGCAACCACAGGCACAAAGGAATCAGGCAACTAACAAAATGGAAGAGATGTTGAAGAAAATTTTAGCTAATCAAGCATTGTTGGCTACAGACATGAAAAAATTACAAGAGACCCAGAGAAGCTTAGAGTTGCAGATGGGGAAGTTATAATAATCATTAAATACTACGCCAAACGGTAGTTTGCCAGCAGATATAGAAAATCCAAATAATGTTATGGCAATCACCTTAAGAAGTAGTGAAGAGCTTTAAGGAGAACCTTCAAAGGTAACGAGGGAGGTAGATGAAGACTTAACTATAACGCCCCAAATCTGGTACCCAGAAGGCTACACAGTGCTCATGACCCCGAAGGACCACAAGCTAACCCATGACAGATATCTATACCTATATACTGCATAAAATACTGAATAATGAAAAAACATGAACTGAACAGCCGTAACATTCAAAAATTACCATAATTTGAATAATATAACATCTGCGTGGGGTAATAGAATACCCAAAACAAAAATGAAAATACTAAAGTTTAAAATGTGATAGTAAGGAAATCATCTAAACATGACTATTTGAATAAGGAGTTGATGGGACATGTCCCCAACTAACTCCAACTAATAAACTAATTACTGACATAATAAAATAATGATCATATCCTCGAAAGGTGAGGACTCACTATTAACTCTGAAAGTTGAGACTGGAATCTACTGATGCTCTGGAGCTTATGTCTCTGAACCTATGGTATAATACACTATAGCACAAATGCGTCAGTACTTTGAATGTATTGGTATGCATGTGAGGTAGGCTGAATGCATGGCATCATATACAAGAACAATAACAATAGCAAAATGACTATAATGAGCGTGAGATTACATGCATGAGACATAATAATTAACACTGATACTGTGATAACATGATTACTAAATCTGAATACTGATAACTTAACATACTAATAACTAATATAATTGATGACATGAGTGACTGTATCTGATAGTCCTGAATCTAATGGAACTAGTTGAGCCCCATACTATATCTGAGTTGACTGTATTTGACAGTCCTAAAATTTGAAGTACTATATAAGTTCCATTACTGAGGCTGATTAACTGTGTTTTACAGTCCTAATTTTGTAACATTAACCTGTGGAAAGTAGTCATCTAACCGACATACCCAAAATATGCCATAATAGCTGAGCTGGGGTCCAATCTGCATCCTGATTGGAAGGGTGTCAATACCGCACCACTGGTAAGGACAAACTGTAAGTGACCCTAATATAATAGATAAATCTAATGAGAACGGTGGGAACCCTCATATAGCAGGTTAAGCCACCTCATCTACCCTTATATTGCAGGCTATGATGGCTCAACCTATACTGGCTACATAGTTTTGGAATGCAAGGATTGCTTCTAAGAATCACACCCTTATATAATAGGTGAGTTCCCGTCCTTGGGTTTACTTGGTGATAATTTCTACTCCTATTTGAATAGACACTGAACATTATTTCCTGAATTGAACATAGACTGAGTTACTAAATTTCGTTGACTGATGGAATACTAATAATATCTGGCAACTGACTGAGTTCATGAGATCATCGAGATTTCCTGAGTCATAAGATTGTCTGAAGTCTAAGGATAATAGCTTGACTAAGAGTATTATGGAAACATGACATGGCTCTAGGCACACAGGTAATGTTTTGGGTACGAGTACCCCCAGGACTTGATGGAAGGAAACTGACCAAGCATAACTTACTTGAACATATAACTAACATCATAATCCATAATACATTTATAAAAGCATTTCATCAAAACATGTGATAGGCATAACTTGTACATACATGGGGATTTCATGGTATCATGCTAGTTAGGCACTTTTCCTTTATCTAGGCATTTAATCAAATATATTGTAGGCATAGTACATATAAACATCATTGTACAATAACTAAACATAATTCTACAATAATTAAACATCATGGTTCAATTCTAATTTCATCATTCAAGGGTTTAGTCATAGGTTTGCCTAAATCTATATCTATAACAATTTAATCCACATAGAATTTATCACCCAACAGGACTAGAATTTAATTTCTCATTATCCACATGAAAAATATCTGCCCAATAATGAAATTTATAAGAAAATCCATAAATTTGAATTTATAAAAGGGTTTTTTAGGCTTCATGGACGAAAGGAGTCCATGATGAACACTATACATACCTTAGTTCATGATTTCATGAACATTGATAGAGGAAATTCTTGATTCTGAATCTTTTATGAAAAGCCCTAGGTTGTTCTTAAGAGGTTTTTTAGAGAACAGAGTGCATTTTAGGTGAAAAGTGGCTGAATCAGATGTTAAAGCGCTTAAATAGGGGTGGGAAATTGACCCTTTTAAACCTGGATGCATCTTGTAATTTAAGTAAAAATTTCCCGAATTGGGCCCCTGGCGTGATGCAGCACTATTGCGCCGTGTCACTGGAATTTGACAATTGAGAAATTGAGGGATGGAGTGACACGGAGCCATTGTGTTTCCCCTTCTTTTACGACCTGTAAATTTGGCACGACGCAGAGAAAATTACAGTGAGACACTTAAAAAGGACAATTTCCATTTTATCTTGTGGCGCAGCGTGCCACTGACAAATATGGCGCTGTTTTATGATGGGAACTTTAAATAGTCATAACTTCTTACCTGGTTATCGGATTTAGGTGAATTTTATATCGATGGAAAGCTTATTGAATTCCCACATGACAAAAAGTGAAAATCTTAAAAAAAATACCACGTGTACAAAAGTGCATTGATCTTTCAAAGAAAGCTCCTAATATTGTTTAGACGATTTCATGCTAGGAAAAGGTATGGGGTATTACAATATCTCCCCCTTGAGAACATTCATCCTCGAATGAAATTGAGAGTGAGGGGAAGAACATAAACAGACATACATGCTTAACATGAATAACTGAAAACTGATCTGATGACTGACATGACTGATAACTGAATATATCATACTGGACACGTATACCTGATGCATGCATAATTGATTCAGGAATTCATAATTGAGTGTTTTGAGGAACTAAGTTTCTCACAATAAGAATGCATGTCTGATATATTATTATATAACTGAACTGATACATGAATGCATGACTAAATATGCAATGGTACTTGATACCAAGTTTGTGATGCATATTGAACATGAAACTAAGTAAGCTTAAGGAGGACTATTACCTTGAGATTGATCAGAGTTTGTGGAAAAGAGGTGAGGATACTTGGTACGCATGTTTGCTTCTACTTCCCAAGTAGCTCCCTCGACACACTGATTTCTCCAAAGAATTTTAACTAGAGGGACTTTTTTGTTCCTCAGTCTATGAGTCTGATAGTCTAGGATTTTGACTGGAATCTTCTCATAAGAGAGACTATTCTGAACATCAATGCTCTGAATAGGCACTACAACTGTTGGGTCACCTATGCACTTCTTGAGCAAAGATACATGGAAGACTGGATGAACTGGGGCTAGATTTGAAGGCAATTCGAGCTCATAAGCTACCTTACTGAATTAATTGAGAATCTTTAAGGGATTGACATATTGGGGGCTGAGTTTCCCTTTCTTGCCGAAATACTTCACTCCCTTCATGGGAGATATATTTAGATAAACATAATCACCAATCTCGAACTTGAGATCTTTTCTACAAACATCTGCATAAGACTTCTGTTAGCTCTGAGTAGCCCAGAGTTTTTCTCTAATCAATTGAACTTTTTCTAAGGCATCGAATACTAAGTCAGGCCCTGTGATTAAGGCCTCACTAACTTCAAACCAACCAATTAGAGATCTATATCTCCTACCATAGAGAGCTTCGAATAGAGCCATCTAAATACTGGAATGATAGCTATTGTTGTATCCAAACTCATTCAAAGGCAAGTGGTTATCCCAACTCCTTTTGAAATCATTTGCAGACACCCTTAGCATATCTTCTAAAGTTTGAATGGTCCTTTTTGCTTGACTATCTGTCTGAGTATGAAAGGTTGTACTAAGATGAACTTGGGTACCAATACCCTTTTGGAACACTTTCTAGAAGTGAGAGGTGAACTAGGTACCTCTATCTAAGGTAATAGACTGAAGTCTAAGGATCATAGCTTGACTGAGAGTATTGTGAAAATATGACATGGCTCTAGGCACACAGCTAATGTTTTGGGTATGAGTATCCCCAGGACTCGATGGAAGGAAACTGACCAAGCATAACTTACTTGAACATATAACTAACATCATAATCCATAATACATTTATAGAAGAATTTCATCAAAATATGTAATAGACATAACTTGTACATACATGGGAATTTCATGGTATCATGCTAGTTAGGTACTTTTCATTCATCTAGGCATTTAATCAAATACATTGTAGGCATGGTACATATAAACATCATTATACAACAATTAAACATCATGGTTCAATTCTAATTTCATCATTCAAGGGTTTATTCATAGGTTTGCATGAATATATATCTATAATAATTTAATCCTCATAGAATTTATCACCCAACATGGATTAGAATTCAATTTCTTATTATGCATATGAACAAGAGCAGCCTAATCATAAAATTGATAAGAAAATCCATAAACTTAAATTTAAAAAAGGGACTCTTCTGCTTCATGGATGAAAGAAGTCCATGAATGAACACTATACATACCTTAGTTCGTGATTTCATAAAGATTGATAGAGGATATTCTTGATTCTGAATCTTCTATGAAAACCCCTAGGTTGTTCTTGAGAGGTTTTTGAGAGAAGAGAGTGTATTTTGGGTAAAAAGTGGCTGAATCAGATGTTAAACGTCTTAAAGAGGGGTGGGAAATTAACCCTTTTAATCCTTGATGCATCTTGTAATTTCAGTAAAAATTTCCCGAATTGGACCACTGGCACGGCGTGGCGCTGTCGCATCATGTCACTAGAATATGACAATTGGGAAACTGAGGGATGGCACGACGTGGAGCCATCGTGTTGCCCCTTCTTTTGCAACTTGGAACTTTGGTGCAACATAGAGGAAATTGCGCTGAGACACTGAAAAGGGACAATTGCCATTTTATCTTATGGTGCAGCACGCCATTGACCAATATGGCATTGTTTTATGATGAAAACTTGAAATTATCATAACTTCTTACCTGGTTATCAGATTTGGGTGAATTTTATATTAATAGAAAGATTATTGAATTTACCACATGACAAAAAGTGAAAATCTTAAAAAAATACCACGTGTACAAAAGTGGATTCATCTTTCCAATAATGCTCTTAACATTTTAAAGATAATTTCAAGCTAGGAAAAGGTACGTGGTATTACATTAACTCCCCCACAACTTTCTAAAAAAGTTGCTATAAATCAAGGAAGTCTAAGTGCTTGAAAGAAAAAAATGTTGAAGAAGAAGTGAAGATGATGTCTCCACTTTCCTTCCCTCAGAGGTAAATTAAAGTGAAGGAGTATGTAATGTTTAAGAAGTTCTTTGACATGTTTAGAGAGCATCACATTAACTTGACTTTGTTATATGTTTTGTAGGGTACGCTAAAATATGCAAAATACTTAAGGGATATGGATGTAAATATAACTAAGCTATAGGAGGTTTAGACCATGGCACTTACTGAAAAGTGTAACTCAGAAATGATATAGAAAATTCCCAAGAAATTGAGAGATCTAAGAAAGTTTATTGTTCCTATTCAAATTAAGAGTAAAGTGGTCCATCCACTGTGTGACTTAGGGGTGAGCATAAATTTGATGCCCCTCTCTTTGTTTGCCATATTGGGCTTGGAAAATCCTAGACCGACCACCGTGCTTCTGCAGTTGGAAAATAGAGGCATAGCCTTTCCAGAAGAAATCATAAAGGACGTCCTTATTAAGGTTGGTAAGTTTATTATTCCTGCTAACTTTTTTATTCATTATTTTAAGGTAGACGAATAGGTACTAATCATCTTATGGAATCCTTTTTTAGAAATAAGAAGAGCATTGATTGATGTTACAGAAGGCACGCTCACTATGAGGTTGGAGGATGAAGAGCCAGTATTTAAAGTTTACCTATCACTAAACACATCATCCCAGTATAAAGATTTATGTATGATCATTATTATTGAAGGGGACGAGTGTGGGGTGGTTAGTCCACTAAAGACCTCTTCAGACACCCTCACTGAGCTACCAAAGCCTCTAATACCATAGCCTAACAGGATGGAAATTGATGATCCTAAAAAGGCTAAAGTTGAAAAATTGGTTACCCTTAAAAAGTCACACCCAAGAGGGGTGAAGAGAATAAGAAAATGGCTCCCAAAGGGGAGTATAAAGATGAATGACTTTGGTTGAGTTGAGTTGGGTAGTGTCGCGACACTAAATTAGGAGCTGCTTGGGAGGCAACCCAGGTTAAGTAGGAATGTTTTATTTTTAGTTTTTAGTTTTTTATTTCACATTGTTTTAGTTTTAATTGAGTTGCAGGTTGATAAGAAGTTTGAGTACCAAAAACATAAGCTAAGGAGCATGGCAAAGACTTAGTGTGGGATCCCACAAACCTCTTTGATATATTTAGATGCTACTAGCTAGGCCTAGAGGCCTCAAGGTGTATTTTTGTCTCTTGCTTTTAAATTCACTTTGGGGACAAAGTAGATTTTTATGTATGGGGTGGGTAACTTCCAAATTTTTTGGTCAATTTAATTCTTTTTGGGTAAGATATTCTTGTTAGTGCTATTTTTAATTACATGGTGCAAGTGTTTTAGTTGTTTAAGCATGTTGATTTGTGTGAATTGCTAGAATTGCTACTTTTAAGACTCCTGGGCTCTTTATTATGACTCTTGTACTTGTTGGATTAATGTTGAATTCATATTATTATTTAGTTGAGAGTTTATGATGATCCTATTAAGTTGAGCATGTGCCATACGCATGTGAGGTTTTGTATATTCCTTATTTCATATGATGTCTAGAACTTGCCTGGTGTATGTGCAAAGTAAAGTAAGGAGTTTGAGTTTAGGAGATGATATAGACATTTCTTTGATAGCCTTGATTTATACCTCCTGTGGTACCCATACTTTTCCTAGCTTGAAATTTTTCCCCAAGAATGTTAGAATCTTTATTTGAAAGATGAATCCATTTTTATAGATGCGTTATTTTTAAGATTTTTACTTTTTTCATATGGACAATTCCATAATCTTTCCATCGATACCAAATTCGCCCAAATTTGATACCCAGGCGAAGAGTTAGAGCCTTTTTAGTGAGACAGTGTATCACTTGAGCCATCAGCACATAGCAGAGCCAGCTTAAATGGTAATTGCTAATTACCAGTGTTGCTCCATGATAGTGGTACGTCAAGCCAAACTTCCAGGTTTCAAATAAGGTGGCAACGCGATAGCTCTGCGTCGTGCCACCATGCAGATTCCTAATTATCCAGTTCCAGTGACTTGGTACGATAGTGGCGCGTCGTGTCAAGGATGAAAATAGAGAAATTTTCACAAAAATTAAAATATGTGTCCTAGGGTTAAAAGTGTCAATTTCCATACCCTATATAAGCTCAAAAACACGGATTTGAGCCTCAATTACACCAAAATATACTCTATTCTCTCAAAATCCTCTCAAGAACACATTAGGGTTTTTCATAGAAGATTCAAGTTCAAGAATTTTCTCCGTCAATCTTTGTGTATTTAGAACCAAGGTATGTGTAGTGTTCATTCATGGACTTCTTTCATCCATGAAGCCCAAGAATCTTTTTTCTAAGTTTAAGTCTATGGATTTCTTTATGAATTTCATGTTGGGTTTGTTTTGTTTATGTTGAGAATGATTAGTTGAATTCAAGTCTATGTTGGGTGATCAATTTAATGTGGAATTGATTTTTATAGATGTATATTCATGTGAACCTATGAATAAACCCTAGATGATGAAATTAGAGATGAATCATGATGATTAATTGTTGTATAATGTTGTCTACATGTGTTTTGCCTACCATGTGTTTGATTAAATGCCTAGATGAAGGAACAATGCCCAACTAGTATGATATCATGAAATCCCCATGTATGTACAAGCTTATGCATATAACATGTTTGATGAAGTGCTTCAATATATGAATTATGAATTATGTTGTTGGTCATGTGTTCAAGTAAGCCATGCAATGTCAGTTTCATCTTATCGAGTCCTGGGGGTATTTGTACCCAAATATTTAGTTGTGTGCCTAAAGCTATGTCATGTTTTCATGATCTAC